>NC_143553.1:37163181-37466212 GCF_054136105.1 Typopeltis vanoorti
GGGTGCACCACGAGAAGGTGAGGATTGGACATTAGGTCAGAAGCCCTGGTCGGTTCTCCGCATTCCTTTAAAGGCTATGTGGAGGTCTCCTCTCAGTTATACAGCTTTGACCCTTAAGCACCCCTTTAATTTATGTTCCATCTATAACAGTTATTGATTATAGTTCTTTGAATTAAGTTAAATACCAGAGTCTAAGATTAACAATAGTGTTTCAATAGGAGATGAATCTAGTTTGCATTTAAAATAGCTTATTGAATACAAAGAATCATTCATTGTCATATGTTAAAATTGTGCACTCTTTAGATGTTTGGAGTGAATGTGATGGGCTGACATGTGATTATCAAATAACACTTGAATCGATTTGGAGTTAGGTGCTAGGAAAAAGCTTGTTTTCTTTACAAGAATAGAATTTCATAAATCGGGGAAAGCTAGGACTATACTATGAATGGCAGTGGTGTAGGTGTACTGCCATCCGTGTGGTGATTGAATGTGAACATGAGAAATATCAAAGAATGCTGAATGTACGTAGGCTGTTCAATAAGTTATAAGACTATATTTATACAGAAAACAGATTATCTTTAATCGTCATCATTTACATGGCCTTTTTCGAAGTAACTACTGTGAGAGGCGATGCATTTGTCCCAACACTGCGTTTGCTTCTTAAACACAAGTGAAAGTCCTTTTTTTTAAAGATCTTTCAAAACCGCCTCCACAGCTTTTACACATGCTTTGTTACTTTCGAAATGGTGGCCTCTTAGTGGTTTCTTGAGCTGAGGAAACAGCCAGAAATCGCACAGTGCAAGATGATCAGGACTGTATGGAGGGTGTGGTAGGATATCTATGTAGTTCTTCTGCAGAACATCTGCTACACAACCAGCAATATGTGGCCTTGCATTATCGTGGTGCAATAAGAAGCCATTTTTCAGCAATGGATGCTTCCTTTTGACGTGCTGTACCGTTGTCCGTAAAACATCCGCATAGTATGAACCGCTTACAGTATTCCCGGGTTCTACAGCGTGTTGGTAAACGATGTCTTCGTAGTCAAAAAACATTATGGTCATAACTTTACCAGCCGATTTTACAGTTTTTGCTTTTTTGGGGGTAGGTGAAGACGGATGCTTCCATTCACTGCTTTGTTGTTTCATTTAAGGGTCATAGTGATACAACCAAGCTTCATCTGCTGTAATGATGTGTTTTAAGAAGTTGTTGCCTTCTTGTTCCAGTCTTTCTTTCCATTCTGTGCACACATACACTCGATGCTGCATTTGCTCTGGTGTCAAGAGTTTGGGAATCCATCGGGTGCAAACATGTTTCAGTCCCAAATGTTCAGCCATGATTGAGTGAACACTTCCCACAGAAATATTCAGGACAACATGCAGCTGGCATACTGTAATTCTACGATCCTCCTTGATGATAATCGCTGCTGTGTTGATCATTGTCTCTGTGATGGACATTAAAGGTCTTCCCTCACGTTCAAGATCTTCCACATTCCTTCCTTAAAATTTTATGCCAGTGAAAAACACTTGCCCTCGACATTGCTACATCGTGGAAAGCTTCGCGTATCATGTTAAAAGTGTCCGATGCCGATTTTTCAAACGCACACAAAATTTAATCGCATAACGCTGTTCCAAGGACACTTCCATTTCGATGACTGGTCGCGGCTCATAGGCACGCCGAAACAAGCTTGCGTTTAGTCACATGACACACTGGCACATCAGCCCGTATACACCATCTATCAACCTCTTTTGTTAATACAGACATCAACGTTTCTTTATTCCACAGAAATTAATATTGTGATGAGTGGTTTCACGACAGTAAAATTAGCCTTATTACTTATTGAACAGCCCTCGTACTTAAGTTATTTGAGTATCAGATTTAAAGGATGGTCATTAAAAGATGTATGGGTACATCTTTTAATGCTTCTAATGTCAGAAGCATTAGAAACAAGCCTGAGTAGTTTGTGATATTACTTAACTTTACTTGGCAAAAATTATAGGCATCAGACTTGGTTGACAGTGTGGTAAATCATCATAAATTTTTGCCACTCTAGATTTAAAAATTGAGATGTAAGAAGATGATGTAATAATAATATTATTATTATTATTATTACTTGCACCTCCAGGGAGTCCAAAGACTCATCAAGGAAGGGCACCTACTCTACAACTATCTATCTCCACCACCTACAATCCACAAACATCTCTACCACCTACCACTAGTATTTGTGGTAGTGGTGGGCGTTATCAATACAGTTGAAAAAAGATGAACACAATAAGAATGCTTAAATTGTAAACACATGACAATATGTGTACTATCACCTGCAGGTGTGGGGGGGGGGTGGTATTACTTCATCTATCAGTATTAGAATTCAAATAAATTTAAATAATTACAATTTTATGAAACACATGAACGAGGAGTGTTATTTAGGATGATTTTCCAAAATTGTGAAAGTTTAAGACAATCGTTTTTATTAAGATTAAGACTATAAATGTTTGTTTCACAACTTTCTTTTGTATAATCTTTCCAGAAGAAAATATGTTTTGTTTAGGACTTAGCTTTATTCCAATGAATTCTACATCAAGTTGACAATGTTTGGCTATCTAAACTAGACTTACCTGATTCTTGAAGTAAACATACCTTGATGTTCCTTCAGGTAAATCTGAGTAGAACTGCTCATAATAACAAAGGCTGCAGTAACAAGGGATCCTGTAAACTCCAGGATAAGATAGAGGAGGATATTTGTCTTTCAGAGAAATAAGGAAGGAATTTAATTTATGAACCCAATAGAAAGAAACATAGGTCAGTCTGGCAAAGAAATCTTGCAATTTTCTCTAATAGCCCTTTAACATATGGAACTGAAATTCTAGAACCTTCTTGAGGAGGATTTGGATGAAGGCCATAATTATTTTATGGTTATTTTTATATTATAACCATTAGAGATGAAAATAGCTCTGATAAATGACAGTTCATTATTTAAAAGAGACTCGCCAAACCAAATCTTATGAGCTCTGTGAACTACCATATTTCTGAAAGGGGTGATGATGTAAAGCAGCAATTAATGTATGTACCAATATGAATATGTTTTCTGTATATTGAGAATTGTATACTGCCATGAAATGAGAATGTCCAGAAAAGGAAGACCGTTATTATTTTCTTCTTCAAATGTAAATTTAATTTTTGGGTTTAATACATTAATTTTCTCAAGAAATTAATGGAGAAAGAGAGTTCCATACAGCAAAAACATCATCCAGTTATTTGTATCAAACAGATGACTTTGGTGAAAAAACTTTTTGAATATTGTTCTATAAAATAATTACTAGAGTAGGGGGAATAGGAGACACCATAGCAGTTCCTTATATCTCCTTATACAATTTTTGATAACTGAAGTAACCTGACAGAATCATACAATTTTACATCAGTTGGAAAATCATTACTTAGTAATAATTTGATTTGAAATTTGATTATCATGTCATTTACTTATGTCTTGATTTTTAAATCTATTTATATGCTTAATGGACCATGAAAAAAATATGTTTTCAGCAAAGTATTAGTGAAAAGAACTAATGTGTTAACAGAATAACCTTTTTAAAATGCAAGAGAGTGCAGCTGATTCCAATTTGCTGTAAAATTAGAGGTTTTACATTCACCTCAAGGACATCATATCATTAATGCGCAAATTTTTCCTTGTTAATCAATCAGATTCAGGAATCCAAACAGCTGCTTTTCATTAATCGCAGTGTTGATACTATTACTGCTGAATTAATTAATGTTTTATCTGTTGAAGAATTCAGTATTGTTTATAGAATATCTTCAGGCTCAGCAGAAAAGGTTTTAATGACTGTTAAACAGTGTCATATTCATAAATTGCAATCACTTTTAAATAAGAAGAGTTTTGTACTTAGTGCCTAGACTGACACTTAAGAACTGTTATTAATATTTTGGGCTGTTCTTTATCAAGTCAAGAAATTTCATTGTTGTAGAAAGGGTTAGATTTTGCTGCAGCTCCGAAAATCATTCCTGTTATGGACTTCATGGTTAGTATTGCCAAAAGACGAAGTCTTTTGGCAATATTTTTGGGCATAATTTTTGTGGTGATCTGAGTCAAATGACAGTTGATATAGAGAAGGGATTTTTTTCATATATATTTACATATGAAGAATCATCGCTGTAAATAAATTGTCCCGCAGCACTATCTTTTTCCATATCATACTGCGATTCACACATCTAGTGAAAATATTTGAAAAATGCTGGGAAATGACTACTAACGTTTGTTTGGGTAGAAAACATAGGAATGAAAATGAATATAGAAAGTCTTTCTTGCTCTTTCTCTAATTCATACATGTATAAATTGTAATAGTACTAATTCTGAATCCACATGCATTCTGAAAATGACTGACAAAAGTTTTTAAATTAAAAAAAAAAATATATATATATATATATGCGAGTACAATAGTGTACGCTGAAGTGGATGATGAATGTGCTCAGTCTTCAAAATTTAGAAGCATGGGATCACTCAGCGTATCAAGTATCAAGCAGATGTACATTAGTGATAGCAAAAGAGGAAAAAAACACATGATGATCAAATTCAATCAGTTTGAGGTTATATTAATATCATTAACTGACTTAAACACCGAGAAAAAATAAGAGATTTAATAAGGTTTCACCACTAGTTTCATCGGAAATGCCAACTTTGCCAGCTGAATACAGTACCATGGAGAAAAGAACATCTTAAAAATATATTGTACTTTAACAAAACACAGAGTTTAGAACAAGTAGTAGTTTCGTTTGAAATTAAGTCCAAGCGTTAGTTCTGGCGTGAAGCACTGTGAGTTTGAATGATATCTTGGGTATGCCAAAACTGGATTACAGCGCTATGTGAATCGGGCAGGCTGTAATTGAGATTGCTGTTTAGATGGTAGGGTCGAGAGCTATTTCTTTGGATTCCAAGATACGTCTTGCTAATTCATCGGAGCATTTATGGATGTTTGAAGTTCCAGTCTATTTGATGTTGTCTGCCTTCAACATTGGACTATCCAGCCACATTTTATTCTCGGCCAGTATCAATGTATTGGCTGATAATAAAACATGGACCTGCCCACTCTAGACTGCCACGTTGACGCCAGTTCAAACTTGGCTGTTGTTGTTTCTAACTTGTTTATATGAGAAGTTCGTTTGTTATCTTGCTAAGTTTCCAGTTTTTTTGTGATAGTATGTACACCTGAAGAAGTCAGCATTCCAATGAAACTAGTTGTGTTCTAATTAAAGTTTTTATCTTATCTTGGTGGTTCTAGTCAGTAAACTTCTCATATAAAAATGTCTACAATCTGGGTAAATAGCCCTAATAATAATAATTATATATATATATATATAAGTGAAATAATTTTATAGACAGCATTTTATTTAAGTACTACATATATGTTGTGTTTTATGTTTTACCTTTGACTAATAAAATTTTTTTTGTTGGTGTTTAATACATATAGATTAGAACGATGAAAGAAGAAAGACAGTTAGCACTTCAACACAGAGAACGCCTAATTAGAATGAAGGAGGATAAAGACAGGTTCTTTGATCGTCTTACTGCAGCTCGCACTTCTGTATATACAGTATGTTCTGATTCAGTTCAAATATCTAAGTTATTTAACTCTTAAAAGTAATAATATTTCTTATGGTAAATAGACTTTTCCTCTGGTATATCTTTTATATTTTCCTGCAGTGCAATCCTTTTTCTATTTTAACAGAAAGTAGATAAACAGTAGTTTTTATCAAAATTGCATATATTTCTTATTTTCTTATCCAAAACCACAGGAAGGAAAAATATGTGATAATGAGATTCCTCCAAGTTGTGTAAAAAAGCAAAGAATATTTTTTGGCAAACATGCATGGCTTAAAATTCAGAACATGCACTATTCTTGTATAAGTTGTATAATTTGCAGTTTTTTTAATACAGAATTTGCAAATTTCCTAAAAAGGAAATCAATAGAGTGTTTGGAAGATGTCTGATTTTTCTGAACAGTGAATACATGGAAAAACTTAAGTGTTTCAGTATAGAATGGGTGCATATAATTTGAAAAGATTTGTCTGCACATGCTGTGGGAATTCTCATCTATAGGGGATATAAAGCCCAAGTTATGACCACATATACCTAAAATGCTAATAGAGAGGATTCAATATTCCTTGAGAATGTTAGTTATTTCATCTCACTGTTTAATCCTGAGAATATGACTGTAGTTGCAAACAGCTGAGAAATCCTATACTGTTTGCTATCTAAAAAGCTGCTAGGCAAGAATTTTTTTTTCTGTGAATACGTCTTCATTGTCATAGACAAAGTCAAATGGAAAATTTTTTTCTTTCTTTCTTTTTTTTTAAATGTGCAAAAAAAAAAGCCTTTAAATCTTTTGAAATTGTCCTAGTTTAGAAGTGTCCAGGTTACTCTATTTATTTTGATTGCATGTGCTGCATAGATACATAGGTTGTGTTTTCTTACTTTCATGATTAAAGCAAGCTGATTTATTGATCTGTATATTTATATATGTATGTGTACAAAATTTAGGGAAAGCTTCAAGAATTTGAAAAACATTTAGAGGAGGAACGAAAGAAGCGGGTAGCAGAAAGAAAAGAGAAAAGAAAGCAAGAACGGCGTGCAAAATGGCTAAAAGATAAGGAGGAGGAAAAACAAAGGAAAATGGATGAGCAAAAGAAAAGAGGTATTATTCCATTAATTTCTCTTCTTTATACTTAAATGATAATGGAGTCATGCATGAAAGTTATAAGGGAACATGAAACTAAAAAATATTGCATAACATCAATCATTATGCAAATTGTTTCTAATTTTTCAATTTTGCAAAAGAACCTAGCAAAAAAAAGGAAAAAGGATATAATTAGTTCTGATGATAAGCTTATGACGAGTGTTCTCACAAGTCATATTTTATGTGTATTAGAAATTCCATATCTTCGATGAGTTGAATGGGAAAATTTTTTGACCTCTGGAGATAGTAGAGGCTACTTTTACAATATTACTAATGGTGAAATTGTGACCTTCTTCAGAAAACATTTTCTTTGACATACTCATTGGGCAGGTTTGGTTGAGTGGTTAGCATATCTGCTGTCCAAACTACCAATCTGGAAGTTTGAATCCTGCCATAGACATGGATTATGATTGTAGGTTAGGGAACAAATTCATTGCTTGGAGTGATACCACTGCCTGACTTATTTTGGAGGTCTTTAAATAACATTTTACTCTAAATTACCTAACCACTTCTGATTATGTACTTTTTATTTATTTTATATGTATGTATTATTCCCATAAACAATGGAGTAATGTGCTTATGTAAGAGACAGAAGTAATCTATTGACAAGTTTCTTAAATAACTGGAAGTTGTAGTCCTCTTTAGAAATGGTTATGGAAAGCTTTTCCAATGAATAGAGATGAATGGAAGAGGTGGAAGAGAACTTGAATCACTCTGTTCGAAGCTGAACTGATAAGAATGTTGATAAGCAGCTGCTTCATGCAAATGCAAAAACAGAACATATATTATTATTATTATGTGACACCTGCAGGGAATCCAGGGACTCATCATGGGAGGACACACTACTCTACTTTGCTAAATACATCTCATCCTCTCCATAATTACGTAATTCTCCAACTGTGACACTACTATCATCTATCGCACATCACCACCAACAACAATAACAGTATTTTTTTGTCGGTAAATTGCATGTGTTCTGATTTGTATGTATGCAGGATGAAAAACCCCGTGTTTCCAGAAGAAAAAACCCTGCAACACCATATGAGATCAGCTAACCCACCTTCAACTGAAAAAGTCCTTATAATTCCCCTCTTCACAACGAGAATCGAACCCAGGTCTTTTCCAATCAAAGGGCACAATGTTCCGCTGTTATTCCAATTGCGCTATGGCAGCCTTGTAAGAAAGTAATTGGAGTCTGAGAATAGTATTCTAAGATTTCGTAGATTTGAGATTTATTTAGCATTATTAGTTGTGTAGGTGAAGTAGTGTCTTGAACTAGAAGATATTTGGTTGCCCAAGAAACTGTGGATGGGAAACATTCATGCCAGGAAAGGCTAAGGATATAAGTCAGCTCAAGAATAGAAGCTTAACTTTTGGAGGTCTAAGTCCTTTACCTAGCAAATAGCAAAGAGTGGCAAGGAGATCACTGTTTGTTGTTTTAGTTATGGGCGATCTTGAAGCTTGGAATGTCTGAGCATCTACAAGGTTGTCAGATGAAGAAGAGTGTAGTGTACTTTCATCATCAAAACTGTAAATAGGATTTTATGTTAGTGAGAGAGGGTCATCATTGTTTATAACGAGTATGAACAAGAATACTATCCTATACTAACCCTGGTAGTTCATCCTTGAGTACTCTAGTGTTAATCAGGAAATTGAAGAGAGAGAACCATCCACCATGACATGTAGTTAAGGGACCAGGGAGTAAACTAGAAACCAGTTGTAAGGGTAAAGAGGCCTCTATGTCATACTCAGTTATATGTCCTGGAAATATCCTGAATAATTATGAGTTGCCAACAGCCTTTCCATGTTTTGTGTCTAATATGATTTAGATTAGCTGAGAGATCTAGGAGTGTGCTGTTTGTTCCTGATACATTGGCCTGAAGTTTGCTTTGGCTATCATATATAAGAGTTGGAGAAGATGACTGATACCAGGAGATTATCTATATCTTTTATTGATAATACATTGGTACCATCCCTGGGTGACAGACAGGTGGAAGGAGAAAAATTGTCAAAATTCCTTGATGAGTGATTACAGGATATGACTACCATTTCAGCAGTGAGCAAGTTTTCTGCATTTGATTCTTTAAAGTGTATTTTTATTACTATTATGTATTAATAATAGTATTGCTGACTGTAACTTAGACCAAGTGCAAAGCTTTGATTTTGGTCTCAAGTCACTTGAGATATGTAAGATTTATACTGGCACTTAGAAGTACACTTGTGGGACAGCTGTTGGTCAGATTATGGAGGGGTGAGGTGAGTGGCTTTTGTTCGAATAAGGATTGCTTCAGTTATTTACACTGAACAGGTATTTGGATCAGAAGAGCAGTAATGAGAATGTTTTTCCTTTCCACATTACTGTGGAAAGGAAAAGCAGAAATGAATGTATAATTTTGTGTTTGACTGAATTTCAACATCTGAAGCTTTTTCTACCTCAAGAGATGAAATCTATTCCAACCAGAAATTATCCCATAGGAATTCTGTTAGGAATAGATTTCATTCCTTGAGTTAGAAAAATCCACAAGTGTTGAAATTCACTGAAACACAAAGCCAAAGTAGATGATATTCAGCCAGAAATGTGTATATATGATGGTATTGGCATCGTCCCACATCCATTTCGGTTGGTGTGCTGTCGCATGGCTTTGCAACTTCATGACAGATTGACTGTATGATTTCATTTTTATCGATGTATGAAAATTTTAAGAGGCATAGAGCATCAGCATTTATCTTAATTGTAGGATAACTTTGAAAATGAAACACAATGTGTCTTTCATTTAAGATATATTAGAAAACAACAATGAAGGAGAATGCTATATTTGGTTGGTATATTTGAATTACTGAAATGTGTAAATATGTGAACCCTTATTAACATGCTATTAATGAAAGTATTTCATAAAATAATGAAATACTTTCATTAATAGCAAACGAATGATTAATTAATGTGTGTCCTTAATTATTAATGGTTTAAAACAATTGGAACTCCAAGAATTTGATCCACTGTGCTATCTGTATGCTGAAAAGTGTCTGTATTTGTTACCGCACACTCGGGCTATTAACAAGAATGTAATGCACTGTTTTTTCATTGAAAATGTTCTCTTCATAAAGCATTAGTATATTGTGTTTAATTTTAGGAATCGTGAAGTCAGGAAACAATTAGGGGAGTCTTGAACAGAAATAAATGCAAAAATATATCAGTGATATTGCTATTCTGTGAGTGTGCACCGCACACCTAACACATCTTGAATATCTCTGGATGGTATAATACTTTACAATGGCTACACTTCATAATATAGAGGGTGTAGTGGGCAGGTTAAATCACATAGATATCACTTGTACCAGCCTGTATAAAAATATCATCATCATCAAATTCCTGCTATGTACCCTCAAGGGATGTACAGGATATGATAGTACTACATGAAAAATTTACATCATTATTAATTTCCTATCTACAATTTTCCTCCAAATCAGTCTGTTACTTGTCAAGACTCCAACATTATCAGACCTTATATTTCTATCGTCTAAGTCACTTTGTACTGTATCAATCCACTTATATATCTTGGTCTTCCTCTGGGTCGTTTTGCTGCCAACCTGACAGAGAATACTTGTTTTGCTAATCTTTCCTCGCCCATTCTGTTTAAGTGACCATACCACCTGAGATTAGCTCTGCTAACGCATTCCTGGATGCTGACAATGCCAAGTTCTTTCCTAATATCCTCGTTTTTAATATGATATTGCCATTGATGCCATCTGTTCATGCCTATAATCTTTCTCAGGACTCTCATATCTGTGGGCTCTAGTCTTTGGTCAAGTGTTTCACTTCTGACCCAGCTCCCAGATCCATAAGTTAAAACTGGTTTGAACACTGTCTTGTATACAGCTAATTTAGTGTTCCGACTAATTTCTCTCTTATTTCATATGAATTTATTCAATTGACTTCCCACCATACCAGCTCTGCTGATTCTGTTGTCTATTTCTATATTTATGTTAAAGATACCACGCAATTTTAAACCTTGTTTTACTCCATTTTTTCCAAGTAAGCAAACAGACAAAATGTCAAGTTTGCGCCTGCAATTTATGGAATGAAATGAAAGGAAAAATAAAAAAATGGAGTAAAACCAGGTTTAAAATTGCTTGGTATCTTTAACATAACTATACCCAAGTTAAAAATACTTTCTATTTCTATATTTAATTTACTATATTCAGTAAAAATCGTGCCTAAATAGCTGAATGTTTTACTTGTTCCACAGGTTCTCCACAACACAGTTGACATTTTCAATGATTCTGCCTATTTTCATTGTCTTTGTCTTTTTATTGCTGACCTTCATACCATATCTATTACAACAGCTATTCAATTTAGTCAGAGAATCTTGCAGACTTGTAGCGGATTTATTTAGAAGTATAACATCATCTACATAAAGTAAAGAGCTGAGATTAACATCTCCAATTTTGATATCGGGTTTAATACCACTTTCCTTCATAATGTGATCCATATAGATAATGAATAACAGAGGGGATAATGTACATCCTTGTCTCACACCAGATTTAACATTAAACCACCTTCCTGTACTTCTTTCAATTCTAACTGCTGACTTACAACTCAAATAAAGACTAAGTATTGCTTGATATAATGCCCCATTGACACCATATAACTGCAGCGTATTGAATAGCTTCTCTCTTGGCACCTTGTCATATGCCTTTTCATAATCGACGAAACCTAAATACAGATCCCTGTTATGTTCCCATGCTTTCTCGACTATTTGTCGTAAAGTGAAGATCTGATCCTGTATGTATATATATATATATGATGATATATATATATGATGATCTGATCCAGTATAAAACGAGAAGCAAAAACTGAAGGCAAGAGTTATATTGGAATTTTTCTGTTTGTTGCGAAAAGGTTAATGCAGTTGTATTCATATGAATTGATTTATAAAGAAAAAAGTTAATAGTTGGCTTTCACTAAAACATTTGATGGGACTACAGGAATCGTTCATTATAGTCGACAGTTTGATATAATGAATTTCTTTTGGCATAACACTGCACCTGGAGGACTTTGGAACTTTTCAATAGTTTGTTGTATGAGCATGATGTTCAAGTGATGGTGCTTTAGTGGGAGTTAACTGTATAAGATGTATAATAACTTACGACGGTATCTTAACATCATTGCAGTAAGCTGTCATTGCAGTATTTCACCTGATATTCAAATATGAGATATTTATTTTTTTGCTTCATGCACATGTACTTTAAATAAATCTCTTGCAAGCCTTTGAAGGCTTTTAACAAAATTAAGTATGCTGATGAATTTTGTATGAGAATCATACAAAATTCATACAAGAAACCACAACAGTGTAGTGGCTTTTTCTTTTTTATTGATTTTTTAGGTGCGACTGAAAGAAGACAAAAACAGGTGAGATCTTTCTAAGCAACAAATAGAAACTGTTATATTCAGGCAATAACAATCAAGAGAAAACAATAAAAAAGGATAGCTATAGTATTCAACACTAAAAACAAGGATAATCTTCTTGATTGGCACTTGATATCAAATAGAGCAATTGTAAAATTCAGTGCAGCGTCATAATTCTAACAACGTTTAATTGCATCGATTTCACAGAAGTCGCATTCAAAATTCAAAGAATTGTGAACTTGTATATAATAGATGTAAATAATAATATCGCCTATATAAAATTAACCCAGAAAAATTTACATAATACTGTAGATAGAAAATATATGAGTGTGTATTTCAAAAGAAAATCCCTTAGAGAGCAGAAGAATGTTAGAATTACCTACATAAGTAATACAAAATGCCCATCTGTAGAAACCCCAAGGAATTAAACATGCTAAAATAAAGTAAACAAGTATCTAAAAATAGAAGTTTAGGGGCAATTACCTTAGAGTTTGGAAATATATTTGATGTATCACTTGGCATAGGGTAGAATGGAAACCCATTGTAACCAAAAACAGTCCGACACCACCGTCAAGGTTGATAGCAGAGGAGGGCGGTATACATCAGAAGCTGTTACACTATGCTGAAAAAGGGATTAAACCACACTTCAGGGAGATAGAAGTCGGAACTTTCTAGAAGGAAAGGAGTTAGCACGTGATGGGTACGGGGATCTCAGACCTTAGTTCAAAGTTTGCGCGGAAATATTTGGGGTCTAAGAAACCGCGCAAGGTTTAGAGAGGCGAAATAAAAAGGTTAGGAATTGGACTAAGGTAGATCGACATTGAGAGATGTGATGCCAGGAGAAAAGAGGGGAGTCGCATGGACTACATATGATCCCGGATCAAGTCATGGAGGGTAATCGGAGGCGAAACCTTGTAGAGCGACCAGTGGCCCAGGAACAAGATGACCCTATGTCCGAGTGCTTACTACGCTAAAAGATCGCGCTCCAGCCCTGTGAGTAATTCCAGAGGTGAACACGGTTTCCATGATGTGTCTGAAGTGATAGAGCAAGCCGTAACAATAGATGGGGATACAGAATAAGCCCAAAGAGAAGATACGATTAGAGTGCAATTGTGCCTATGAAAGAATTGATGTGAGTTGAATTTTTTGTTGAAAAACTTTCCCTTAATTAATGATATGAAGGACTGTTTTGGATAGACTGAATTCTTAGGATTGAAGGATGTAATAGATTGAAAACAAATTCGTATGAAGTAAATCTGCTTTTAGAATAATTGAAAAGATGTTAATGAAAGTTTAAGCTTACGTTGTATTACAATGAAATGGTTTAAAAGAATTGATAAGAAAATTATAGAATTTAGAATTGTAATGGTGTGAAAGGTTGATTTGCTAAGTGAGTGTTACTTTCTTTTTGTGAAAGTTAGAATTGGAGATTTTTATTAGTCAAAGCATGATAATTCCTAGATTGTAAACGGGCTGATAGTTATTTGATATACAGAATTAATTGTTTGATGATTTATGTATTTGATGCTTATAACACGCCTGAGAGTTGTTCTATGTGATGTTTAAATTTTGATGCTTAGCTTTGAGAGAAAATGATAGTTATTTGATATATAGAATTCATTGTTTGAAGATTTATGTCTTTGATGTAACATGCCTAAGAGATGTTCTATGTGATGTTTTAATTTTGATGCTTAGCTTTGAGAGGAAATGATAGTAACATCATTTAAGTATATTTATTGTATTACTGTCTTAGTGTAAATAAATTTACTGGAAGTATAAATATTTTCTTATGCCAATTAGAGATTTTTAGTGGCGCAGTCTGGAATAATCAAATAAATATCTAGAAATCCCAAGTATAAGTTTAATATACTGAAAGTAGGGAAAGGGAATTAAATGTTAACTGACTATATAGAAAGGTAACGAATAAGGATACAGTATAATAAAGTTAACGAATGAAAATATGGAAGACAAGTCTGAAGAAATAGATAGATATATATAAAGAAATCAATAGACAGATTTAAGATAGAAATATTACTAAGACGCAGTAACATTAGAACATAAGTAAAATATTAAAAAAAAATATAGAAACATCAAAAAATTTACATAATGCAGACAAATATCAGAATGCGGAACTAAACAGTGAGACTTATTTGCACCTATGGTCCCACAGAAGGCTCTACTAAGGAAGAAATGTAGGAATTTTTTTAGGTGTTAGAGAATGCAGCTGATACAGAGAAAAAGGGAAAAGTTGGTCCCTGTTGGAGATCTAAACAGCAGAGCAGGAAATGATACAAGACATAGAAATGTTTTGGAAAAAATTGGGAGAAAAGAGCAAAGCTAATGATAATCTTAAGTACCTGCTGGATTTCAGTTCAGGACATGAATTACTTATTACTAACACCATGTTCCAACATAAAAACATGTACAAATTCACATAGAAGATTCAGTAAGTAAGAAAATACTCATTAACTATGTTATAGTTGATAGCAATGTTTTCCCACAGGTTTAGGCCACAAGAGTACACAGAGGATTGGAAATAGAAAACAATTACTATTTAGTTTTGAGCAGAATAAAATTGAATTTCATATTGAAAAGAAATGTGTATAAGAAAGAGTTAAAATGAAACAAAGTTGAACAGCTTTGAGAGGTAAACTGTAGACTCAGATACACAAATATCATTCATGAAAAAATGAGTTTGAAAACAAAACCCAAATCTTGGAGATTCATTGGCAAACCTTGAAGAAAACATTGATTCAGCCAGAGAAGCATGTGGTTAGGTTGTCTGTAAGGATAGAAAAATCAGAACTCCGTGATTCACTCAAGAAGTTTAAAGAGGCAGTCTTAGAAAAGAAGAAAACATAATTAAAATTTCTGAGAAGTAAGTCAGCATTTACTCTTAGAGAATACAGAGAAAAATGTAAGAGAGTGAAGCGTTGTGTAAAACTAGCTAAACATGCACATGTACTTGGTAAAAAAATAAATACCAGGAAGATGGCAAAATATTCTTAAGGCTGTTGAAATGGTTAGAAATGGTGGAAAGATTACTGTCAAAGGATCAGAGATAATAAAGGTGATATGGAAACTTGAAGACAAAAAAATTCTAGATGTGTAGAGTAATTATTTTGAAAGATTGCTATATGAACCAAGCAGTGACAGTATGGTGGTAGAAAACACTCAGCAGGAATGCCATCTGGAATATATATCTGTACTTGAAGTAGAAAAAGCTATCACAAACCTGAATTGTGGGAAAGCAGCTGGAGTAGATGAAATTCAACCAGAAATACTCAAACTTGGAGATATAAAAATTTTACATTGACTGCACTGCATAATTCAGAAGGCTAAGAGTGTAGGGGAGGGCTTAGGCATAGGGATTGCCCCCCCCCCCCCCCCCCCCACACACACACTCCTGTTTCAACACAAAACAGAAGTATTCACAGTGCAGAAAGAAGACAGGCAACAACATCCAAGAAAAGGTATGGGCGAATTTTCTTCTACTATGCTACATATATTTACCTCTATAATACATCTGCAATGCCCTAAAAATTCTTGAGTAAAAAGCCAATGACATTAAAAAAAGGGGCACGCCTAAACAAAAGCAGGCAAAATAGCTGTAAAAATAATAATTTGTATTTAAGTTTGATATGCAAAAGGCATGTGAAAAAGGTGCCAAGAGGAAAGTTCTTCAGAATGCTACAATTATGTGGGGCAAAATAGCTATAAAAATAATTTGTATTTAACTTTGATATGCAAAAGGCATGTGAAAAGGTGCCAAGAGGAAAGTTTTTCAGAATGCTACAATTATGTGGTGTAAATGAGACATTATATCAAGCAATACATAGTCTCTGTTTAAGCTGAAAGTCAGCAGTTAGAATTGAAGGAGATACAGAAAGATGGTTTGATTTTAAATCAGGTGCTATGTGAACAAGGGTGCACATTATCGTCATCATTCATTATCTATATGGATCACATTATGAAGAAAAGTGCTATTAGACCTAATATCAAAATATCAGGTCTAATAGCCCCAGGATTCCGCACTAGGGTTGGGACCCCCCCCCCCCCCGAGTCATCAGAATTCAAGGAGAACCAGCCTACCAGTTCAGAATACGGGGAGTTTGGCCCCCCCCCCCCCCTCCAGTATATGTATAATTCAGTTCCTAGGACACCCAATGAGGAGACCAAAGTTGTTGTAGGATTAAGTCTTGAATTTTATTACATTGCATATAGATAAACTATCAGTATATGCATGCAGATGTGCTATCAGTAGTGTTGTTTATGTAAATTAGTGTAAACTCGAGTTTTCTGTTTCAGACTATCAGTTTTTTATATATGCATTTATATGTAAAATCACAGTTGATTGTTTATATATAATACAGTTGAGCATTGCATATATATCATGTTGATCTATAGTGTTAAATTTAAACCAAGCAAATGTAGTAGAAGATTCTCTTTTAAGTTATTTTATCCAAAATATAAGGGTAACAATTTAAGGTTTGTGTATGTTTAGAACACAATAAGTTAGAGACTTACTTATTTCACTGAAAGTTGGAGTTTTTACCACTTTCAAGCAAAGTGCTGTGAAGATTATGTGTAATGGCAGCAGTTTCTCTCACATAACTATAAATGTTATGCATTCTGGAGCATGCATGAGTTAATAGCTGAAGAGCTGTAAGAAAGAAAGATATGCAGGGATGTGGAGGAATTTGTGGAACTAGATAGAGGAAAGTTCCATTAGTAGCAGGTTTTACACTTCAGAATAAAGTGTAAAAAGATTTCAGCTGTGAAAGAATAGTTGTGAAATAAATGAAATTTAGAACTGATAAATGAAGTTTCTCATATAGAGAAACTTCATTCATGAGAAATGTCTATTGGATATTAAAAGTTCCATTACATGAGTAAGTTAACAGCTGTTTCAGAAATAGATATAGCAAGTGTTCTATGGACTCTCTTTTCATTTTCCCTTGGAAATCTTTTGTACAGGAAGTGGAAAAATTTTGTCAATCTCACAAAAAGAAAGTAGAAACAGATATGATTTGTGTAATATTTTTCTAGCAGGCAATATAGGAGGAATGTTACAAAATAGGAATGTTAGACAGTGTTCAAAATTGAGAATTTTATTGTCCAAGTCTGAACTTTTCGTATCTCTTACTAAGAATAGGAAATCTACATTTAATTACAGGAATTTAGTAAGAGAAGGGTGGTTTTTCAGGATTAAGGAACTTTGAAGAGAGAGGGGGGTGGGGAAACTGTTTTTCAGATAATTTTTGGTATTAAAGACCATGTTTTTTTAAAGATAAGTCAAGATACTCTTAAGGAACACAAAGTTCTTTTTTTGCTGGCATATTTTGGTCCCAGAGAAGATACAATTTGTTTAATAATGCTTTTCGACTTTTAAGACATGTCTGTTTTGGTTCAAGTTCAGAATATTATAAATTACTTTTATTCTAGTATTATTAAAGTTCTTGCATTTTTGTAAACAGATGTGTGTAGACGTAATTAGGTTGATTAACTAGAAGTTAAGATTGATTTTTAAGAATAGTAGAGAATTATCATTACCAAAATAAATGCATATATCTAGGATCTTGCTCATGTGCTTAGATTTCAGTATAGAAATCTAATACCTTGCAGCATATTTTCACAGTTAGCACAATCAGTGCCAAGAATTTAATAAATAAAATCAAGTTAAACTTTCTACAATAGCATCTTTCTGACTTGAGCAGCACTCATGTGCATTTTAGTTTTCTTCTTTTTAAATGTAACATTTTTGTGTCACTATTTCAATTTCATCTTCTATATTTTTTGAATATAATTAATTATAATATCATTTCTTATTTGTCATCACTTTCCAGATATCTTATCCTCAGCTGGTGGCTGCTTGGATGTTAGTACCATATAATTAACTTTACCTTATTGCTAATCTCCTATGAATAATTTTCCTCCCAATTAGTTTCATACTCATCAGCACTCCCGTGATGTTTCAGTGTCATATCTGATATTTCAGTCTTGTTTGCTGTTGATTGACTCAATCCACCAAGATCTTGGTCTTTGTATGGGTATTCTTCCTGGCCATCTTATCACCAAGCACCTGTTTTGCTGATCACTCCTATCTCATTCTGTTTAAGTGATCACATCACCATAAATTAACTCTACTCACATACTAGAATGCCACCAGTTCAAGTTCATTCCTAATATCTCCATTTTTAATATGATTCAGCATTCAGTGCCATCTGTTAACCCTCAAAATTTTTCACAGAGCTCTCATAGCTATTGTCACTTGTCTTTGCTCACATGTGCCATATTTCTAACCTAACTCTGAGATCTCTAACTTAACTGTTTTAACACGATCTTGTATACTGTCAGGTTAATGTTTTTTTAAAACTGGCTTCTCTCAGTATCATCTTTGCTTATTTCCATATTTAATTTGCTATCTTCACTAAAAACTGCATCTATACAGCTGATATATTTTACTTGTTCTAAAGATTCTCCATTAGGAATGCAGCTGAAGTTTTCTGTGTTCCTGCTCATTTTCATAGTTTCATGCAAAATTTATTACAGCTGTTACTCAATTTATTTGGAGAATCCTGTATATTTCTATTTCCTTTTCCTTGTATTTCTTTCAATTCTAACCGTGAGCTTACAACTTAAAGCTAGACTAACTATTGCTGCATATAATGTTCCATTTATAGCAAGTAATTGTAGTGTTTAGAAAAAGTTTTTCTCTGAGAATCTTGTTACATGCCTTTACCAGATCTATAAAACTTAAGTACAGATCATTGTTACATTCCTATGATTTCTCAGCTATTTGTCATAAAGTGAAAATCTGATCTCAGCAACATCTGTTTAACTTGAACCCAGCTTGTTTTTCTACGAGTTTCTTTTCCACAATTTTTCTTAACCTCTTCTCAAGTATGCTTGCATAAATCTTGCCTGGAAAACTTAGAAAAAAAAAGCTCCTCTATAATTTTCACATTCAGTTTTAATCTCCTTTTTTATAGTTGGAACTATAAGTGCTCTACTCTAATCATCTGTGATTCATCCTTCTGACCAGGCCTCCTGAATTTTGCAGTTTTAGCCGCTGCAAAACTTATCGTTTTATTTTTTTATATATATATTTGATCGTATCTGGTCAGATATCTACATCAGCTACCTTTCAACATTTCTGGCTTTCGATTGCTTTTTCTGCTTCAAGTATTGATATGTATTTCTGTTTGTATTCCTCTTGAATATTTCCTTTTAACTGTCTCTCAAAGTAATCGCTCCAAATATTTTTACTTCAGTTTTCATTTTGCCTTTATGATCTTTGATTCCTTTTACAGTATGCTTTCCTTCATTTCTAAGGTTTTTCCCTAGCCTTAGGTACATTTTGCCATCTTCCTGATATTTATTTTCTGTGTTCTTAACAGAAAATTCATAGCTTAGCTCCTTTACACTTTTCTCTGTTATTTAAATTAAGGGGATATTAAATCCCACATTGTTTTAAAACCAAATAAGAAACTCAAAGATTGGAATCAGAGAGTTTCATGCCGAATATAGTAAACTATAAAGTATCGGCGACCACTAGCGTGAGCTAATGCAAGTGAGCCTAGTACGTAGTACAATACCGGAGAACTCGCAGCAAAGTCGGTAAAGTTCTGATCGCTATTCTTAGGTATATTCCATAATGTAAAAACACATTTCCTAGGAAATATATGCTGTTATTATATTATGGTGGGAGGTCACTACCCAGACCGTTTTCAGCCTTTTTTGAGGCTTCATCAGTGAGTAGCTAGACCAAATTAATACCAAAGTGTATAGCGAAAAGAACTTATATACTCTGCTATACGAGTTTCCAAACAGGTGCAACCATTAAGTTACTTAAATATAAAGAGCTAATAAGCTTCATTTTGGCGATATAAACATTATTTAAATTAAGGGGATATTAAACCCCACATTGTTTTAAAACTGAATAAGAAACTCAAAGATTGGAATCAGAGAGTTTCATGCCGAATATAGTAAACTATAAAGTATCGGCGACCACTAGCGTGAGCTAATGCAAGTGACCATGGTACGTAGTACAATAACGGAGAACTCGTAGCAAAGTCGGTAAAGTTCTGATCGCTATTCTTAGGTATTTTTCCATAATGTAAAAACACATTTCCTAGGAAATGTATGCTGTTATTACATTATGGTGGGAGATCACTACCCAGACCGGTTTCAGCCTTTTCTCTGTATTATTTTAAGGCACCTGTCAACATATTTGCTAAAAACTTTTCATATCCTGTCTTTGTTTTCAAACTATTTTTTCTTGAATAATAATGTTTGGGTAGTTGACTGCAGTTTGTCTGTAAAACCTTCTCAACTTTATTTCCTTTTAAAACTTTCATATATATTATTCTTTTCAATGTAATATGCATTGTTATCCTACATAAAACTAAGTGATGATCACTTCCATTTCCTAGTACTTTTAATAAGTACTTGCAATCAAGAAGTTTTTCTTCACGTTTGGTGTTGAATGCTATCATTACTGCAAACTTTTCTTGATCGTTATTACAACAAAAATAAAATAATAAGTAAACTGTATTCTTAGTAGTCAGTTATGAGTTTGTTTAATCTAAAATCCTTAACTTATAAAACCAGTTGATGGTTAAGTGCATAACACATTATAATGTGCTGTTATGTGGAATGACGTGTATAATTTTTTTTTATTATAAAAAAAAAATTATTCTATTTACAGGTATCCTTGCTTAACGCGGTTTTGCTTAACGAGGATTTGATTATCGCGGCAAAATTAATTGCGGCAATCCCTTGATATACGCAGCAAGAGTTTTGATTAATGCACCTTTAAATTTACCACGCAAAATTATGCTCACGTCACGAGGCTGCTAGCCTCGTGGTCATCCAAATTCTCTTAATGACCTGTGTGAGAATGTGAAAGTTTTATTTTTCCCACAAAATACATCATTGTTACAACCTATGGACATGGGAGTCATTGCAACTTTCAAAGCCTATTTTCTTAAAAAGACATTCTCAAAGGCAGTTGAAATAACAACGGATGAAAATAATGCTACGAGGCTGAGTGCCAACCAGTTACTTCGCTGCTAGCATTAATACTGGATGCATTACAAGCTCCAATTGTTCTGTTGTATGTATTTACAAATTATGTACTTATTAAAATTTACAGCCCATTGATCGTGTCGAAGAATAAAATCAAACCCTCAACTGGGTCATTAAGTGAAAAAAAAGAAGAGGAAGGTTTTTACCTTAGATACAAAACTTGATATAATTAAAATATTTAAATGTGGTGAAAGTAAAAGTAAGATCAAATGCGAATTTGGTTTTAATGAGTCTACAATACGGACTATTTTATCCAAAACTGATGAGCACTGTGAGCAAGGTAAAGTGGCATCTGCAAGTCTGCAATGCACACGTAACCGGAGTGCTATAATGTTTGAAATGGAAGATCTGTTGATTATTTGGCTGGAAGACTGCAATCAAAAGAGAATTCCAATTAGTGCTTATAATATCACAGTCAAAGCCCTAAGCTTGTTTTCAAGACTTAAAGAGACAAATATAAAGAAGACAATTCAAAATTCGCAGCTAGCAAAGGCTGGCTTGAAAATTTTAAATCTAGAACAGGACTAAAGAATGTGAAAATAACAGGTGAAGCTGCAAGTGCTGATGAAGATGCTGCATCCACATTTCTTGCTGAGCTGCAGAAAATTATCGAAGAAAATGATTACAATTACCGCCAAATTTTCCATGTAGATGAAACTGGACTCTATTGGAAAAAAATGCCATCTAGAATTTTTATATCAAAAAAAGAAGCAGCGCAGCCTGACTATAAAGTATCAAAAGATCACTTAACTGTTATGCTTGGAGGGAATGCCTCTGTCTATCGAACTCAGAACCCAAGGGCTTTAAAAGGATGTAACAAGAACTCTTTACCTCTTGTTAATCTGTAATTTGGCAGGCGAATCAGAAGGCTTGGGTTAACCAAAGTCTGTTCGAAGATTGGTTTAAGTCTTATTTTTGCCCGGCAATTGAAACTTATTGCAAGAGAAATAACTTAGCTTTCAAAGCTCTTTTGCATTTAGACAACGCACCTGGTCATCCAAATTCTCTTAATGATCTTTGTGAGAATGTGAAAGTTTTATTTTTCCCAACAAATACGAAATCATAGCTACAACCCATGGACATGGGCGTCATTGCAACTTTCAAAACCTATTTTCTTAAAAAGACATTCTCAAAGGCAGTAGAATCAACAACGGGAGAAAATGCAATTACGCTCCACGAATTTTGGAAAAAATTTAACATTAAACACTCGATTAAGAACATTTGTGACTCGTGGGAGCAAGTGTCTTCGTGTTGCATGAAAGCTGTTTGGAAAAACCTTCTGCCAGAATTGGCTAATGACTTAGGTTGTTTTCGATCTCCTATGAACAACGTAGCCAAAGAAATGATTGCAATTGGTGAAGACCTCGGTTTTGATGGTGTTGATGCAGAAGATGTTAAAGAATTATTGGATTCAAATTCAAAAGATTTCAGTGACAACTATCTTCTTGAAATTGAACAACGCACATATGAAGACAACGAACAGATGGAATATGAAGATGAGGTTCCAAAGGATATAACAGCCAAAGAACTGGATGGAATATTTCGCAGTTTAGAATCGCTTAAGCAGCAAGTAATGGATATGGATCCGGATGTTAATCGAAGAATGCTTGTTTGCCGAGGTCTGGAGAGTCATTTTGCTTGTTATCGTAGAATTTATGCCGATAAGAAAAAACTAAAACTGTTCAAATGACTCATAACTTCTTTTGATTAAAAAAAAAATTACAGTAACTAATGCAGGTACAAGTATTTATTAAACATTTACTTTGCATTCATTTTTTATCTTTCCTAAAAGAGTACCATATAAAACAAACTATTATTAGTACAGTAATCGATCAGGGATTAATTGTACTTTTTACCATTGATTATTAGATTTGATTAACGTGATTTTGATATATGCAGTGACATCGAGGAATTAATTAACCGTGTTAATTGAGGGATACCTGTATTTTACTTAGAGATTTCATAAGATTTCCTTTTTTTTTTTCTTTTAAAGAATATGAAGAACATTTAGCCAAACTTGAAGAAATAGAAAATAAGAAGCGTGCACGAGAAAAAGAACTTGAAGAAAAGTTGAAAAAAGAAATGGAAGAAAGGTTAATTCAGGAAAAAGAAGAGAAAGAAAAGGCTAGAAGGATTCCCACACGGTAATTTTTATTTCTCTTATTTTATGAAAAATGGTTTATATTTAATAGTAACTTACAAAAGCTCTAGGTATCCCAAGACCTGGTGGCACCTGCCAATAAGTAATGTTAAACTTGTGCTCCTGCTTTTTATCGTAATTGCAAGTGCTTTTTGTGCAAAATAAGCAGTAAACGGAAAAGTAACAGAAGCTACTAAGCAGCTGTTTACTTCAGCAAAACTCGTAAGTACCCATAGTCCATTAAAATCAGCTATTTTTTACAACTAAAAAACAGCCACGTGAAAGCACTATGCCTACCATGCGAAGTAAAGATGGTGGCAACAAAGGCCAACAACGGAAGATTAACTCGAGTCCCGTCAATGTAGTGCTGCCGATCACCAACAAACCAAATGACATTACAAAGTGTTGCAACTGTGAAACCAGAGTCAAAGAAAGAAAAAAAAAAGTATATTGTGCGATTTTTGTTGCAACTGGCTACATATTTCCTGTGCGAAAATAAATGAATATGTGCACAAGCTTTTTACCGATCTTAACCAACCCTACTTTTGTACAATGTGCCTCCCTTCCGTAAAACAGATACTAAACCTAGGCAAAAGAGTTGAAAACCTCGAGCAACTTAGTACTATGATCGATTAATACTATGATCGATACTTTCTCCTCCAAAATTGGAAAGTTGGAAACTAAGCTTGAGTTGCTCAACGACGAGTGCCCAATCGCAAGCGCGCCCGTGCTTGCTTATGAACTTTGTGAACTAATTGCATCAATGGTACAAGAGTCGCTCGAGGCTGAAAATAGGAAACTCAACCCTGTTATCCTGAACTTTCTAACAAAAAACGGTAAATCCTTAAAAGAAGATGTCAGCAAACTAGCAGGAGAATACAATTTTGATCCCAGAAATATCGTCGAATGCCATCTTATCAGACCCATAAACAAAAGAAAGGACGGAATGAACTTTCCACGTCTCTGTGAAAGTGGCCTGCGACTCAGCAATAAACTCATCCAAATTTATAATAGCGATAAATAACAAGCTAAAGGACACTTGCAGCCAGTCGTGCATACGTGCTCGACCTGATTTAACCTTTGACCAGGGAGAACAAAGATGACAACTAGAAGAAAAACACCAAAATGAAGACAACAGTTGGATAATAGACTACAAACAAACCAAACTAGTACAAAAACCAAGTGACGCCACCAAGGACACCAGTATGCAGGCACTGCATAGGAAACATGCAAGACCGTTGGGGTCAAATCCATGCCTCACAGAACCTTGCATATCCACTTCACCAACATCCGTGGCCTCAACTCCAACCTTAATAACATCCACTATCATCTGCAGTCCACCAAACCCCACCTACTCTTTTTAATAGAAACTCAAATCTCACCTTCTCCCAGCACTATTCATCTCAACCTTCCTAACTATACACTGTTTAACTCCTTTTGACCCAAGGGTGGTGTCTGTGCATATATCCGCTCTGACATACCCTGCCAGAGAGCAACTAACTTAGAATCGCCCAACTTTGACATTCTTTGGCTGAAGATATCCTTCCCCCATTCAGTAAAATTCATCTGCTGTCTCTATCGCTCTCCTAATACCACTAATCTCTCTAAGCTCTTTCATTTCCTGTCTTTAAAAAGTTGATTTTCTCCAGTCCCACTCTCCCAATAGTGAAATCATCCTCCTGGGTGATTTCAATGTTTATAACACCAATTGGCTTTCCTCTTCCAGTTATACAGATCCTGCAGGCAGAGATGCTGAAACATTTGCAGTCACCAATGACCTTACACGAATTGTTCAAAAACCTACCAGAATACCAGATGACCTGAACCACTCCCCAAATACCCCAGATCACTTCCTTACTAATGACCCCTCCAAATATGTAGTGAGCCCTCCCTGGGTAATTCTGACCACAACCTAGACTCACCTCCTCTCCCTTGCAACAACGCTTACACAGTCACTCACACACGAGTAGTTTGGCATTATAACAGTGCCAAATGGCACAGTCTCCGAGACTACTATGCTTCATTCCTATGGTTGGATTACTGTTTCCAGTCTTCCAACATATACGCCAAACGTATCACCAAAGTAATCCTCACTGGCATGAACACATACATTTCCCACATTACTCTGAATTACCATCCCCTGTCTGGGTTCCATCCCCTATTGGAACACTTTTTTGGGGTTCCCCCAAAAGATGTGCCATGGTTGTACAAGTGAAAAAATCAGGCATACCACAAGTGGCTCAAATCAAGAACCCCATCCTCCTTCAAAGCCTACACTGAAGCCCGAAACAGATGCAAGAAAATTATCAAATCTAAAATACCAAAACTTCCTGTTTCTAAAGTAGGATGCTTGCAGCCTGTCCAAATGGAAATCATGCCTTTTGGTCTCTTGTCAAGGCAATTGGTTGTAACTTTTGCTCTACACTATTCCCACCTCTATCATACCCAGATAGCTCAATTGCAACATCACCCACAGAAGAAGCTAACCTCCTGGCTTCACACTTTGCCTCCAATGCACACATAACTTACAATGGCAAATGCCATGCCCTACAGTCATTCCAACTGCCCAACATACAATGCCCCCTGTATCCTTTTACAAAAAGATATCATAAACCTGTTGTCTGAATTAGACACACAAACGTCTCCTGGCTGGCCCTGATGGCATTCCTCCAATTGTCCTGAATGTCTGTGCACCAGAACTGACTCTTATCCTATGCCCTCTGTACATACACTCTTACTCCACTGGTATATTCCTAGCTTTGGCCAGTTTCCAAAGCCTGGAAACTGGCCTATATATTCAACCCATTCCTAAAAAGGGTGACAAATCACTACCATCTAACTACCGTTCTATCTCACTCACTTCAGCCCTATCTAAAGTGATGGAGAAAACCATCAACTCTCAGCTCCTAATCTACTGTGAAGGTCCAGCTATTAAGTGACCACCAGTACGAATTCCGTCAAAACCGATCAACAGGAGATCTACTCTCATACATACCAGATGACCTGAACCACTCCCCAAATACCCCAGATCTCTTCCTTACTGATGACCCCTCCAAATATGTAGTGAGCTCCCTGGGTAATTTTGACCACAACTTAGTGCTCATCCCCCCCCCCCCCCCCATTCAACAACACTTTCACAGTCACTTCCACACAAGAGTAGTTTGGCATTATAACAGTGTCAGATGGGATAGTCTCCAAGACTACTATGCTTCATTCCCATGGTTGGACTATTGTTTCCGGTGTTCATTTCACTGAAGTGAAGTTTCTCACTCACTTCAGTCCTATCTAAAGTAATGGAGAAAACCATCAACTCTCAACTCCTACCTTGAAGGTACCTGGCTATTATGCGCCCACCAGTACGGATAGATCTACTCTCATACATCACCCATCACTGGGCAAACGCCATGGGGAAATTCGGTGAATCCCAAGTAGTTGCACTTGATATCTCTAAAGCCTTTGACAGAGTCTGGTACAAAGGCTTACTAAGCAAATTCCCATCATTTGGACTGCCTCAGGACTTCTGCAGATGGATTGCCAGCTTTCTTAATATTCAAAGCCAGATAACTGAGAGGAGGCCTACAGATTACTTTCAAGGAACGTGTAGAATTGATTGAAGCTTCTGACTTAATGTCCAGTCTTCACCTCATGCAATGTGCCCCATTGTTAGAGTACTACTGGGTATTGAGTGAACATAGATAAGATGGGCTTGCAATTTGAGACTTTCAAACAAATTGTATTCTGTATTGGCTTAAACCAGAAATAAACATTGTTATAACATAAAATAAACATACGACTCCACTGTTTAGAGGAAAGGTCAAAGCTAATAATAATGGCAAGTGTGCGTGTGCTGGATTTCTATTCAGAACATGGACCAGTCATTACTGACACTATCTTTCAACATAAAGATATTTACAAAAAAAAAAAAAAAAAAAAAAAGTCTTATTGACTGTCATCATTCATATTGCTGGTTCAGGATACAAGGGTATACAGGGAATTTGAAATTGGATGCAGTCATCACTTATTTTTGCTGCAACCAATTTCAAATTTCCTGGAATAAAATAAATATCATATTGAAAATAATTAATTAATTAAAGAAAATAATTAAAGTAGAGCAGGTTTTAGAGGTAAACTGTCGACTCAACTATACAAATATTATTCAAGAAAAACAAGGTGGAAACAACAACCATTTTGAGGAATCTCTTTGCAGGCTGCAAAATACTGATTCATCAAAGGAGGTATATAGTGTAATTGGTTACAAGGAAAGAAAAATCTGAACTTCATGGTAGATGCAAGAAGCTAGTGGCACTCCTCGAAAAGAAGAAAGCACATTCAAATGTTCTAGCAAATAAGTGCATGTACTCTGAGAGAATACTGTGTGTGTGTGTGTGAAATAAATAAAAATGTTAAAAAAAAGCAAACCATTAAGCCAAAATAAAAGTCATGGGAATTCTTTGGTAAGGATATCCAAGACAAAAGTCATCAAGATAGGAAAATATTCTGGCGATTATCGAAGAAACTTTGAAATGGAGGAGAAAGTACAGTGAAAGGAATCAGAGATGATAAATGTGATAAAACTAAATATATTCTGGATGTCTACTTGGAAGTGATTGCTAAGCAAAACAAGCATCAAAACAGTGGTAAAAATATCTAAGTGGAGTGTAATGGGAGACATATCAATACTTCAGGCAGAAAAGGTTACCAGAGATCTGAAATGTGGAAAAGCAGTTGATATTCAACGAGAAATGACCAGCTATGGAAATATAAAAGTTCTACCGTAGCTACACTGTATAATTCAGATCTGCTCAGACACCTGACTTCTGATTGATTACAGTGTATCACTCTAGTCAATCTAGAATTCAGTGGAAGAAGAAAAGAAAAATTGTCGAAGAGAAACAAGAAGAGCAAGGTGAGTTCAAGAATTTCACAGGTTGTCAAGCCTAGATTTTCACTTTATGACAAATCGTTGAATAATCATGGGAATATTAGGATCTGTATTGGGGAAAAAACTTTTCAAAATGTTATAATTATATGAGAAGTGGAATATCTTACAGAGCAAGATAAAATCTGTATTTAATTAAATTCAGCAATTAGAACAAAGAAGGTATCGAAAAATGACGATGTAAAATTAGGTGCAAGACAAGAATGTATATTATCTCAACTCTTATTTATTCATCATCTATATGGATCATATTATGAAAGAAAGTGGCATGAAACCTGATAATAGAATCAGAGATAACAAACTGAGCCATTTTCTTTTAATGTACTCCTAAATAAATCATTTGGAAGTCCCAGAATTCTTCTCAGCTGTATAACAGTTGTAACAAACTTGTATGAAAATCATGAATAGAAAGTCCAAAACTATGAAAGTAGTAAGGAATGTATAAAATTTCATTCTATGGAGAACAAGTACAATATTTCAGCTATTTAGTCACAGTTTATCGTGAATATGGAAGTGGGCAACGCAACAATCAATGCCAGTGTGTTAGGTGTGACAGTGTTCAAACCAATTTTACCGAATGGATCTGTAAGCTTGGTTAGAAATAAAACATATGAATGACCTCATATTAAGAGTTCAGAGAATAATACATGGGGGGGTGATCAGATGGCAGCAATGACAGAATTATATTAAAAAGGAAGATATTAGTAAGAGAGATGACATGGTTGGCATTTGGCAATGTGTGTGAGCAGAGTTAACCACCTTACTGGCCATTATGGGTCAAATACACATCCTCATGTGCTTCGTATCCATCATATATTTCAATGGCATTGCAGTTTTAATATGCACTTCGCATCCATGATAACCTTGACGTCTATAGACATCTTGGCTGGTAGCGTGGTTAATCTGTGGGTGTGGCCACTTATCAGATATCCATAATAGCTTAGGAAAGGTTAGAAAATCAGGCGTTTAATGCCCACTCCTGCATCTCAGAATTAATACCCACCCTGTATTGCCTTAGCTTATAAGCTATTTCATATTCATATTCTTTTGGCATCATTCATATTATTTTGGCACCTACCCAACAAACATGTTTCCCCAAAAAGGGAGACAGAAGTCAGTCATCTATCTGCCATCCCATTGCTCTCAACTGAGTATTTCAAAAGTGATGGAGATTATGGAGCGATGGAGCTTCTTCACCACCTGGAGTCTCATCAGTTAATTCGTGGTTGTCAATATTCTTCTTCTACAGCTGACCTCTTATCTAATCTCACCCACCTTTGGACACAGGCCATGGAAAGATTTGGAGAAACCCCATTTTCACTTTTAATATTTCACAGGCGTTCAGTCATGTCTGACACCAAGGCCTCTTGAACAAGCTACTATCTTGTGGTCTCTCTCCTGCACTCTGTGATTGGATTGCGAGGTTCCTCACTGGTCATGGTTACTCTATCAATGCTGGAGTATCTCAAGGTTCTGTACTCTCACCTACACTCTTCCACCTTTACATCAATGACCTTTTCTCTCTGTCTCTCTCTCTCTAACTTTAATATCCTATTCACAGTTTTGCTGATGGCAGTACTCTTCATTTGCCTTCCTCATTTGAGAAACCCTTTAGTAGTCAAATGATAGAAGCTTCAAGATCATCCATAAACAGTGACTTAAAAACTGATCTCAACATCCTTCAGTGTGGTTATGGCAACTTAGTAAATTTCAATATCTTAAAAACTCAGTTCTGTCTTATTCCCTGCAAGAAAGATCCTACTTTACTTCCTCTTACTTTTTTGATAATATCCATTTCCTTGCAAGATTTTTTGTCTTCTTGTGCTGATTGTCGCATCCAGTTTATCCTGGCACAAATATATTACATACATAGCCTCCAAAAAGCATGTTCTTTTTCCATTAAAAAAAAACAAACAAACAAAAAAAACAAAACAAGTATCTATCTTACTCTTAACTTTTTACACTATAAGTTTCAGATCCAGCTAATATTCGACTATTGTTCCAACATTTGGGATGGTGCACCCAAAACCCCTCTAATGAATTCTTGATGATATACAGAAGAGGGAAATCTGCTTAATAGGTGACTCTTCCTTCACAGTCTCTCTTCAGTTTCTTTCCCATAAACACTTTGTTTCTGCACTGTGCCATTTCTATAGGTGCTTTAATGGGCACTGGTCCTCTGAATTGGCCACTATCATTCCTCCACTTGCTTCTAACCATCTGAAAAATAGAGCAGCCACTGGCCAACACCCATATACTGTCCGGCTCCAAACAAACTTATCATCTTCCTTCATCCATCTACCTCAAGTCTTTGGAATACTCTCTCTCCCCCATGTTGTTTTTCCCACTGAGTACAACCTCCAACGCTGAGAAAAATATCAATAAGTCCATATTTTTCTCCTTAATCACTTACCCATGCATGGTCACTATAGTCTTATAGGCCATCTGACTTCACGTGTGGGGTCATCTTTAAAAGATCCAGTTGGAGACCAAGATCTAGGTGTATTGATTCAGTCAGACATACCCTCAAAGTGAGATATATGAGTTTTGATAATATTGGAGTGGTGACAAGGCATATTATAATTTTAATCATGGTAATGTCATCCTATGAAGTGCATATCAGGAAATTGATGATGATGAAATTTAATAAAACATTTTGATGACTGCTAAGAGACATACGGTATTTTCCAAAAAAAAGCACATACCTTGTCTTTCTTTTCTTAAGATTAGGATTCAATAGGCACTTAGTTGATGATGTCCACCATTAAAATAAATTTGTACAATTTATTTTCTGCAAACTTCTGCAGATTATTCAGTGGCTTGATAATCACAGAAATTAAGAAATTAGTTTTTGGCTAATATCACCAATGGATGTGATGAAGATACAGAATTCCAACATTTTCTTGGATGTGGTGCACCCTGTTGGGTATCTACCTGGATATTGAATCAACGAGGATGGGCTGGAAATTTGGGATTTAACCGACCAAATTGTATTCTTGGCTTAAACCAAAATACAAAATGATGGTACAACATGACAAAATTTCATGCCGGCTGGGCCCCTGCCTGGTTAAACAAGGCCCCTGTTATTTTTGCCAGGAAACCAGGATGAACAGCAAAAAGTCAGCTACTGGAACAAATCTGAAAACATACCCCAACTCAACATCACCAGAGTTAAAGATCGATATTATCAACATAAGAAGCCTGAATGGCAAAGAAATGGAGCTAGCTCAGGAATTAGATAAGTACCAGAATCGACAAGTAGGGGTGACTGAAACAAAAAACACAATAACTGGCGAGATCTTACTGAGCAATAAATACAAAATGTTATATTCAGGCAATGACAATCAAGGAAAAGGAGTAACCATAGTATACAACACTAAATACAAGGCTAATCTTCTTGAATGGCAGGTAGTCTCAAGTAGAGTGATGTGGGCAAATATCAGAGTGGTGAACTGGACAATGAGACTTATTTGTGCCTATGGTCCCACAGAAGGTTCTAATAAGGTAGAAGTGGAGGAATTTTTTGAGGCTTTAGAGAAAGCAACTGACACAATAAAAAAGGAAAAGTTGGTCCTTGTTGGGGATCTAAATAGCAGAGTAGGAAATGATTGTCAGACAAAAATATTTTGGGAAAATTTGGAGAAAAGAGCAAAGCTAATAATAATGGCAATACCTGTTGGATTTCTGCTCAGTACATGGACTGGTTATTATTAACACCATGTTCCAACATAAAAATGTGCACAAATTCACATGAAGAGAAGAGGCAAGGAATAAAAAAAGTCTCATTGACTATGTTATTGTTAATGATGATGTTTTCTCCCTGGTGCAGGACACCAGAATGTACAGAGAATTTGAAATTGGAAGTGATCACTATTTAGCCTTGAGCAGGATAAAATTGAATTTCATGTTGAAAAGAATAACATGTAAGAAAGTTTTAAAGTGAATAAAAGTTGAGCAGCTCTCAGATGTGAACTGTAGACTAAAATACACAAAGATTATTGAAGAAAAAATGAAAGAGTTTGAGAACAGGAACCAACCTAGGAGATTCAGTGGCAAGCCTTGAAGAAAACTGATTGATTCAGCCAGGGAGGCATTTGGTGAGGTTGTCTGCAAGGATAGAAAAATCAGAACTCCATGGTGGACACAGGAAGTTAAACAGGCAGTGAAAAAGAAAAAAGCATATCAAAAGTTCCTGGCAAATAAATCAGCTTGTGCTCTTAGAGAATACAGAGACAAATGTAAGAAAGCTAAACACTGTGTAAAACTCTTGCTAAACAAAAGTCATGGGAAGACTTTGGCAAGAACATAGAAAATAAATATCAAGGAGGTGGCAAAATATTCTGGAGGTTGTTGAAGAAGCTTAGAATTGCAGGAAAGAGTGCTATAAAAGGAGATAGAGATGATAAAGGTGACATGAAAATGGGAGAAAAAGATATCCTTGAAGTATAGTGTAATTACTTCAAAAAATTGCTAAATGAGACAAGCAGTGATAGCGTAGTGGTAAATAACACTCAACATTCATACAATCAGGAATTCGTATTCATACCTGAAGTAGAAAAAGCCATCAAAGGCGTGAAATGTGGAAAGGCAGCAGGAGTAGTGATATTCAACCACAAATGCTCAAGTATGGAGGTATACAAGTCTTACAGTGGCTGCAGTGCATAGTTCAGAAGGCTTGGACAGAGGGACGAATTCCTGATGATTGGAGTAGAGCTCTAATAGTACCCATATATAAAAAGGGAAATAAAACTGAATGTGAGAATTACAGAGGTATTTCCCTACTGAGTGTTCCTGGTAAGAATTATGCAAGTATACTTGATAAACGATTGAGAAGAATTGTGGAAGAAAAAGCTTGGTGAAGAATAAGCTGGATTCAGGCCAAATATAGGCTGGATCAGATCTTCACTTTCCGACAAATAGTCGAGAAAGCATGGGAATATAACATAGATCTGTATTTAAGTTTTGTCGATTTGGAAAAGGCATATGACAAGATGCCAAGAGAGAAGCTATTCAATACGTTGCAGTTATATGGTGTCAATGCGGCATTATAGCAAGCAATACTTAGTCTTTATTTGAGTTGTAAGTCAGCAGTTAAAATTGAAGGAAGTACAGATAGATGGTTTAATGTTAAATCTGGTATGAGACAAGGATGTACATTATCCCCTCTGTTATTCATTATCTATATGGATCACATTATGAAGGAAAGTGGTATTAAACCTGATATCAAAATTGGAGATGTTAATGTCAGCTCTTTGCTTTATGCAGACGATGTTATTCTTCTAAATAAATCCAATACAAGTCTGCAAGATTCCCTGACTAAATTGAATAACTGTTGTAATAGATATGGTATGTAGGTCAGCAATAAAAAGACAAAGACTGAAAATAGGTAGAATCGTTTAAATGTTAACTCTGTTGTGAACAGAGAACCTGTGGATGAAATAAAACATTTCCGCTACTTGGGCACGATTTTTAGTGAAGATGGTAAATTAAATATGGGAATTGACGACAGAATCAACAAAGCTGGTATGGTAGGATGTCAATTGAATAAATTCATATGGAATAAGAGAGAAATTAGTCGGAATATGAAATTAGCTGTATACAAGACAGTGTTCAAACCAGTTTTAACTTATGGATCTGAGAGCTGGGTCGGAAGTAAAATGCTTGACGAAAGACTAGAGACCGCAGATATGAGAGTCCTGAGAAAGATTAGAGGCGTGAACAGACGGCATCAATGGCAATATCATATTAAAAACGAGGATATTAGGAAAGAACTTGAAATTGTCAGCATCCAGGAATGTGTTAGCAGAGCTAATCTCAGGTGGTATGGTCACTTAAACAGAATGGGCAAGGAAAGATTAGCAAAACAAGTATTCTCTGTCAGGTTAGCAGCAAAACGACCCAGAGGAAGATCAAGATATAGGTGGATTGATACGGTACAAATTGCCTTAGATGATAGAAATATAAGATCTGAGAATATTGTAGTCTTAATAAGTAACAGACTGATTTGGAGGAAAATTGTAGATAGGAAGTTAGTAATGATGTAAATTTTTCATGTAGTACTATCATATCCTGTACCCCTTGAGGGTACATGTCAAAAATTTGTTGATGATGATGTTTATCATAGAATAATTTTGGATACCCCTATGGACCACTTAACTGTACTCAAGCATAATGGCTAATTTACTACAGAAGACAGCTGATCTTCGAAACCACGAAATTCATCCTGGTTTAGGCTAGTTGACATTGATTGATTGAGATAATCTTGAACAATAACTTAATGCAGCTAGCAGAAGTAGCACATTGGATATCATCATAAACTACTTTTGAAGTCTGAGGTGTGCTTAGCTAACAGAGAGGGCTACAGTGTTCTGAAAAAGTCTAAATATTTGCTCAGTAGTGTAGTAAATAACAATGTCAAAAATATCTCATTGATTTTCCATCATTATAAAAGAAACTGATTCTGCATGCTATGTGTAGGACCCCATCACCCATCCACTCAACGTTTTTATAATAATGAATGCACATGTTTTTAGAAATGTTTTGTGATATAAAAGGTGTGCCATCTGACTTGTATCTTGCAAGTCTTGGTCTATGTTAGGTACTATTTTACTTTCTGAGTTGTACATTTTTTCACATTTTATGTTTATTTAATTAATCTTTCAGTTTTCTGTATCCCTTCTGAAAGCAAAGGTCAGATACATTATGTAAAAACTGATACTGAATCGTATACAAATTAGCTGCAGTATAAAAGCATGCATTTCGAGTGGCTTTTCATGTTTTGTCTGGAGTGAGAAGAAGATATTTTGAGATAGCAAATTGCTCTGATCTGTAGACGTGGGGGGTGCAATAGAAGCCCTTCTTATTAGAAGCCAACAGATATTACACTACAGCAAAACAAGGACTATAGAAGTGCAATAGAAGCCATTCGTTTATTATTGTAATTATATCATAGTAGGTTGTTGCATCCATATTGTAACTATAAATGGCTGCGAGATATCTTTTAATTTATGAAATCAGTTGGCAAGCCAATATGGAGGCCAGGGAGAGGTAGCCAAATGATTGCATGAGAGTTGTTACATTCACAGATTGGAACCAATTCCAACATTCATAAAGTATTCCAGAGATACACTGAAGGAAGACCATGGACTACAACTGCAGCAGGTGACCAATATCTCTGATTATTTACTCTTCAAAACAAGACTGCTACCCTGAATCAGTTATGATGTGACCTCGCTTTGACTACAGGGACATTGGTATCTGCTTCCACTGTGTGCAGAAGGCTTCATGAAGGTGGTCTGTATGCTAGGCATTTGATAATCTGCATGCCCCTGTCCTGCAGGAGAGAAAGTGTTTGAAATTGGCTAGGTTCCACATCAATTGGATCCAAGACCCAAGGGTATTGGTATTGTTTACAAATGAGTCCTGATTTGTAAACACATTTCCATGACATGATATGGAAAGAACCAGGAACACCACTGGTGGAGGTAGCATGATGATGATTTGGGGAGGTATCGCTTTGAGTAGATGCATCAACATGTACATGCATTCCTAGTGGAATGCTGCAACTTATAGAGAGATGAGGTCCTGGCCCCTCTATTCTCATCCATATGTGAGTGTGAGAGGGGGAGACATCCTACAAATCATAATAATAATCATAGGAGAGAATAAATGAATACTAATTTTTTTTTTTTTTGGTCAGATTTATTTTAAAACAAAGTTACCACAACTGGTTTCACCAACTGTGGCTGCTGGCTTCATCAGGGTAAAAGATGTATAAAAATGATGAAGCCAGCAGCCACAGTTGGCGAACCTAGTTGGTATAACTTTGTTTTAAAATTAATTTGACCAAAAAAAAAAAAAACCCAAACAGTAGTCATTTATTCTCTCCTATAGTTAGTGTGGTCAGAAATAACAGTACCATCAATAATCATCATCATCAAGTGAAGCTCATGGAACCCAATATCTTCAAGAAGAGACTATCACAGACATGGACTGATCAGCCAGGTCTCCTGCCCTTAATCCTGTTGGGCACGTATGGAATGCTCTAGGTAGATTTGTTGCTGCTCTCAACCCCTCTCCCCAAAACTTTGAATGTCTTTTAGTTTTGCAGGTGCAATGGTTGTTATTTTCAACTGCTCTCCTGTTCAACATCATAAATTGTATGAAACATCATTGGGCACTGTATTGCTGTGAGGGTTAAACACATTTCTTATTGTCGCACTTTGATAATCTCAATTTGACCTCCTTTTTTGACTGTTGTCATGTACCCATTTATTTACTGAATTAAACTATTTATTATACACCTTTTCTAAGTGTTTTTTTTTTTTTTTTTCACATTACAAATCACATTGCTTTTCATCAAATTGTATAAAAATTTCATCACACTGTTTTTGAGTTACAAAGTTCCTTATTTTATGGAAAATAGCATAAGTTAAGGGAAGGTAAACCAGGAATCTTGCTTCTGGAGATCAAACACAGTACTTTTTTTCAATTTGTTTAAGCCTCTAATATGCAGGATGCTGGTGTGATGAAAATCCTTAGCCATTTGAAAGCAATTTGAAAACATTTCATGCCATAACTGGTCAGCTCCACCTGTTGTTTGCAGAAATACTGTCTACCTCGGTATCCAGATCAGCAACACACACACACATATATATATATATATATATATATATATATATATATTAGAAGAATGGTTGATTATTTTAACTAAACTAAAATAGCTATATAATAAAAGCTAAATTAAAAACACTTCTATTGAGTACCTTTACTTATATCACACTTCTGTTGAAAATCTTAAAAAGAATTTGAATCACTTAAATAATTTATGAATAGCTCATAAACTTGTGAAGTTTATCAACAATAGTATACTATATATGTATTCTATATGCTACAAAAGAGATTTGAGTGATTTAAAGACAATCTTACTTTCACATGAACACTTAATCAGAAAATTCATTTAAGGTTTTGTTTAAGTGTAATTGAGATATCTTATCATAAAGATACCAGGAGTAAGCTATTATACATACTTAATTCCCAGGTATTGGAGATTGCTCATTCTAAGCTGATAATGAATTGGAGTAAGAAAAATAAATAGTATATGAGACAGTTATAGAAAAAGGACATTTAACTTGAAATGGTACTATACAGTATAATAAAGACAAAGTGATTGAAATGGAAGGTATTGATGAATAGATAACTTAAATCTGCCCTTTTTTGCAAAACTTGCTAAACTACTAAATGTAGTTATTTATACAGGTACACCACTGATTTTCTGGAACCCTTGGTTCTAGAACCATGCTGTATCCATTTTATTGGGCCAGTGGAGGTCACGTGGTAATAATTTAATGGTGACCTCTCACCCACTAATTATAATCCACCTATATCTCTACAATGGATGACTAGAAACTCAAATATGAAATGTAAATTAAATGTGAATTAAGTGATTAAATGAAATACCTTAGAACAAATGATACAAGTGAAAATAAACTTAGGTCTTACCATCATCATCGCTGTAAAATGGCCCATGCACATACTTGCATCATCTGTGGCTGCCTAGTTAACTAGTCAGTGGTCACCAGAATTTCAGGTGCATTGCATTCTTGTAATTATATCAGGACTAAAGGTGCCTGATCATCCATTGGCAGAAAATCAGTGGCATACTTGTATTACTGTATTTGAGTTTGTCACTATCACCAAAAGACATTCACAAAAACTCATTCCACCAAAGGATTTCAACCTGGAGCTTGTTGGTTGGAAATGGAGATGCTGTCAACTTCGGACTGGCAAAATTGGTTTTCAGTTTTTCTTCATTTTCAGAGTTATCCTTCTGTTTCGGTCTGGTTAATTATGTTATGCTTGTTCTTTCTTTTCAACATGTTTGCTAAATAAGATTACTTTCCCAAAGTTTAAATGATTATATTCAGATTGTAAGTTGTAATAAAAATAAGCATAATGACATTCTTCATGCACCATGCTTTTATTTTTTTTTTGATGTTTTAATTTTTTTTTTTTAATTTAAAAAGAGATTACAGCAGTGAACAATCATTAAATGTTTTTATTATTTTGCAGCATTGAGGATGACTGGAGGAAAAGGTGAGGTCCTCTTCTAGAATTTGACAATTCTGGCAGCTCCTCTAGTTTAATATAGATTACCTGTGTTACTGTATTTCATTCATGTTGCACTTTATTGGATATTGGTTAGAAAATATTTGTATTTCATAATATCCTCAGCTTTATCTTAAACAGACGATAGATCAAAAATAATATTAATATATGGTAGAAATGGAGAATTGTTGAATAAACCTCAGTTTTATCTCCTTTCAATACAGGTTGCAAAATGGAGATTGCAGAACTATATCCCCTGTATTTAATGATGCAAGTTTGAAATCTGCCATTTTTTTCATAATATACGAGGGTGGTCTGAAAAGTACCCAGCCTCGACCATAGATGGCAACACTATTGACAAGATTTTTTTTCTCTTCTAAGTTGGTGCATCTGTCATAAGCATCCATGCGAAATTGCAAGTTATTCTATCAAGTAGTTTGTTTTATACAGCTGTCTGAAGCAAACATTTTCTATGTATCCCTTGAAATGGATAAAATTGAGTATCATGCTGTTATAAAATTCTCTGTATAAGAAGGTTTAACGGCAAAAGAAATTCATTCGAAGTTCATAAACATTTATGGACACTCTTCTCCTTCGTTTTCAACAATTAATAAATGGGCTGCAGAGTTTAAATGTAGCCGTACCAGCCTTGAAGACGATACACGTGAAGGACACCCAAAAAGTGTAACAACACCAGAAATCATTGAACAAGTGCACGATATAGTATTGGATGACTGGTTAGTCAAAATGTGTGAAATTGCTGAGACTATAGGCATTTCAAACAAACGTGTAGGATAAATTTTGCATGAAGGATTGCATATGAAAAAGTTTTGTGCAAGATTGGTGCTGCACTTGCTCACAGTAGATTAAAAATGCACTTACATGAAAATCCTTGAACTGTGCTTGGAGCATTTTAACAAGAATAAAACTGATTTTGTGCATCGATTTATTACTATGGATGAGACTTGGATTCACCATTACACACCAGAATCCAAACAGCAGTGAAAACAGTGGACAGAAGTCGGTTGTTCAGCACCAAAGAAGACAATGTCGGTTCCATCAGCAGGAAAGGTCATGGCATCAGTGTTTTGGGATACTAAAGGCATTTTGTTTATTAATTATCTTGGAAAGGGTAAAACGATAACTGGGGAATATTATTCCAATCCTTGAACCAGACTCGACGAAAAACTTCGTGAGGAAAGACCCTGTTTGCAGAAGAAAAAAATCATCCTTTATCAGGACTATGTACCTGCCCACAAAGGTGTTTTGGCAATGGGAAAATTAAGGGATCTGTACTATGAATTTTTGGAACATCCACCCTATTCCCCAGATTTGGCTCCCTCTGACTTCTATCTCTTCCCAAAAGTAAAACTCTTTTTCGCAGGTCAGCATTTTTCTTCTAATCAAGAGGTGATTGCAGCTGTAGAGGGGTATTTTGCAGATCTTACTGAGAACCACTACAGGGACAGGATAATGTAGCTGGAGCATCGCTAGAAGAAATGTATTAGTCTTAAGGGAGATTATGGTGAAAAATAAAAATAATTTTGAAATTATAAATTCGTTTTTTCATTGTTAGGCTGAGAACCTTTGAGACCACCCTCGTACAAGAACCAAGATGACGCTGTTATCTAAAAGAATCAGACCATCCTCATATTCAATGTAATTAAAAATATACATGAAATTTAAATTTTAGGTATATTTTTGATTATGTTGCATACCTAATAAGGAAGTAATAGCTTTGCCTTTTATGATGTAATAATAACCAAGAAGTTATTATTATACCACAGTTATTAACTTCATTTGGCTGTTCATACTAAATCATCAGTTTTATTACTTTTTTTTTTTTTTTTGCATAAAAGGACTGCTACATAATTGAGAGTAGTAAGGACCCCCCTTCCTCTGCAGTAAGCTCACTTTAGATTTGAAAAGCCAGAAGTTTGAGTTAAGGCAGCAAAAAAAAAAAAGGCGAGCTGCTCCATCTATTGAACACAGTATGCTAAATGATATATTTCAAGATATGATGTCTTTAATATAAAAACAGAAAACAGATGGAGCTCATTTGTATTCTAGTATTGACATTCTCTAACACCAGAATGTTTGATCTGACAACTTCTCATTATATTGCCTTTGTCATGAAATGATAATTTTGTAAAACACAGCTTGAATAGTTAAAGTGGAAGGTAATTTTGGAGACTGCCGTTTGAGATTATATTAGAAATTACATGTTTAGGTGCACATTGTATGCTAGAAACATTGCTGACGTGAATCTTTTTTTTTTCCCCTATTATTTTCATCATCATTGGATTCCTGGTACCCTAAAGAGATGTATAGAATATATTACAAAATGAAAAGCATATATTATTACTAACAGCTCATCACCATTTTTTCCCCAAGTTTGTCTGTTATCCATCAGAATTCCAGTATTCAGAACCTATATTTAAGACACTTCTAACTTGCTTTAATCCATCTATTTCTTGGTCTTCTTCTAGGTAGACTATCCGAAATATTCCATATACAGGTAACCCCTCGTATAACACAGTACTAATGCAACGCAGTTTCGATATAACGCGGTCTACAAATTGTAGTAACCCTTTATCTTTTCATATATTTTTTACAGTGCAACTTAAAAATCAAATTTTATCTTTGTTAAATTTGCGTCTGTTCGTATTGCTCATGTACATAGTTATAATTAGCGAATTTATATTAGGGGCCAAAATAACCTTTCACACGCTTGTACATAATTGTTTACCATATAAAGTGTTTTTTGTTGAAAATTGTCTTCGTTTTCTGCCAGGAAAGCACATTAATAATCATAAGTGTGTGTGTTAATTTGAAGCTGAGCACTTTATTTTCTGGTGAGTTACATAGAATATGTAATGCTTTTTTTATGTAAAAAAATTATTTTTGTAGTAATGGCCACTTAATGGGCTTTTGTGATATGGTTGAAAACGAAATTAGTGAATTAATTGACGGGGAAACAGATTTAAATGAAGAGGAACTGGTACAATTAATAGATGACTTTGAACCAAATGGGAGGGAAAGTTCTGCTGAAGATTCTGATTGTGATGAATCTGTTAAAGAATTCAGTTTAAAGAAATTAGCAGGAGGATTGGACTTGGCAAGAAAGTTAGGAAGTTATTTTATGGATAATGATCCCTTAGTCAATAATAAGCAAGATCTTATTATTGACTTCTTGATAACTAAAGAAGTATGCAATGAGAATTATACAAATGATGTCCAAGAGATTTCAAGTGATGACGATGTTCCGCCACTCGTAAATAAGGAAGATCTATGAAATGTTAGTCTAAAGACAGTGATGACGAAATATGCACTTATTTTATTTTGCGTAAAACATTTATGCATTATGTTTAATGAAGTGTATGTACAATTTGTAATTTTTATAATATTATATTATGTACAGTATTTGTTTCATAGTTTATATGTTTCCTTAACTTACATGAATTCTTCTTCTTCTCTTCTAAGACAGGTTGAGTCTTCTCTTGAGCAGGATCTTCCAGTCTTCTCTATTCCTTGCTGTTCTAAAAAGTTCCTTATATGTTCTGCATCTTGAAATGTTCTTTATTAATTTCAACCAGGTAATTCTTGGTCTTCTGGGTCTTCTTTTTTCAGTTGGAAAAGTATTGATTAGGATGTTAGGAAGTCTGTCTGCATCCATGCATACAGTATGGCCAAACCATCTCAGTTATTTTCTGATTTTTTCTATTATTGTCTTTTTATACAATAATTCTTGTGTGACTGTGATCTTTGTTTTCTTTTCTATCCAACTTGTTCTATTTACCTGAATTACCTGAATTAAATAAAAATATTTTTTTGTTGGATATGTCGTTGCTTATATAATTTAAAAAAAAAAAAAAGATTTCGGAACATAACCCTACCTTTTCTATGTGATCTGAGTCTCCTATGATGCGATTTATATGACACGTCATTTCTATGGAACCTAACATCTGTGTTATACAAGGGTTAGCTGTACTTAACAGTGATTTCTATGACTTTGATAATCATTTAATATTGCAACTGTCTCTCTCATACTTATGTATGATTTTAATGGATGCAATACTCTGTGGTGGTGCAAGCCATTTGGAGATGCTGAATCATTGAGCATATGCTTGAGAATACGCTCTCTCTCTCTTCTTTCTGAATAATGGGAGCAATACCTTCTTTAATTTGCATACTCACTTGTCTTTTGCAATAAAATTATTACAGTTACCTCTTACTCTATCAAATAACTATAACAAAATCATTCACTATAATAAACTGCCCAAAAGTCTTAAACAAAATCTCATAGTTATATTTCCGTTTATAAGAAAATTCACAATAGTAAGCTATTCATTATACCAAACTATACTTCTGGTCCTTTATAGTTTTCTACTCAGTCCTGTAGTTCCTATATTCCCGTGGTTGGTTGTTGAAAAGAGTATATGTGAAAGCTATCACTCGTGATTTTTAGTATCTCTCTGGACCCATGTTCTCTTTCATGGATTTCTTTCATTTCTTCCTAGGCAGAAAACTTATGAGGCTAACATGGAATAGTGTTTCACAACATACAGAATTTATTCCTGAGACAGTTAGCCAAACACCTATCAATGAAACAGTCTGTCATAAATTGCATTGTCCAGGCATTCACAACTGCAATTCCAAATACCATATCTATTTCCAAAACATCTCCACGATTAGCCAAGTGGCCATGATCTTCACAGCTATATGCCTGGGAAAGCAGTGTCCTGGGTTTGATTCCCGTCACTGACGTGAGGAGCTTAGGATCTTTTTTTTTTTTTCAGACATAGCCAAGTTAGCTAGTCTTGTGTGTGATCTGCAGGATTTCAATCCCCAGTTTATCTAGGGTTTTTCATCCTGCAAGCAGGCAAACCGGCTGTGAGAACTCAGTGCTTCTACAGACATAGGATACACTGGGAGGCATAGGGCTAACCACCTTATCCTTGTGTACAGCTGCAGTTAAATGAATAGTAAACCCTCAACACCACAAGGTAAAAGAGGGAAAAAAGGAAGAAGAAGAATTATGCAACACCTCCAAGGACTCATCGGCAGAGGGCAGTCTACAACTCCACAATGCCATCTAATGTCTGCTGCCACAGCTACTCTTTTTTGTCTGCAAATTGCATGTGTTCTCAAGGCCAATTTATCTCTATGCAGTATTCCAGGAGGGGGGGAAAAAACTGTGCTACCTCCATGTGAGATCAGCTAGCTCACTTTCAGTTGGGAGGAGAAAAAAAAAACCCATATACCTAGTCTGGCCATAAATAGTGTTATAACTTGAATAGCGCATAAACCTTTAATCTATCAGTAAATCATTTACAGTTTTCAGCACATACAAATCACATGTATAACATTCATATAGCAGCACTCAGTGTTTGAAATGTTCCCCCTTTTCATTCACACATGGCCAGTCTGTGAAGCTACATATCGAGGGTGTCGTTTCTTGTAGGCTACTCTCTCTCAAGATCTGACCACAATTTGATGTCAAATGGATTTAGATCGGGACTTCCAGATAGCCAATCAGATAGTAATATGTTGTCAGGCACATTTGCCTCCAACCACTCTTGTGTGATCCTTGCTTCATGTGCAGGGGCAGATAGCCAATCAGATATTAATATGTTGTCAGGCACATTTCCCTCCAACCACTCTTGTGTGATCCTTACTTCATGTGCAGGGGCTGAGTCCTGTTGAAAGTTTCACTGCTTACCGTGACACAAGGTGTTGTTCAGGAGATGTATCACAGGGTTCAGCATTGTATCGTGATATACTTTGGCAGAAGTGTTGACCTCTTTCTCACAGAAATGCAACTTGCATATCCTCGATACCCCCCACGCCAATTGCATCACTTATGTGGGATGATGACCTCTCTGGATTCTGTGTGCTATGGTACGTTCTGTGTGACCATCCGGGAACATATAACCCCATCGATTTGGCAGTTAAACAGCTCTTCAATGGTGAAAATCTTTTGATCTGTGAAGGGAAAACTTTGTGTTTTTTTGTTATATAGTGAACATTACCTGTGGAGTATCCATACATATAGAATCACAAGCATGCCACAGTTAATAACTTTTTTATTATGTAAATATTTTGTCATGTATCATAAGACATCACCAGTACAATTATCGAACAATAGGAATTGAATTTAAATAACAGTAGTGCACATGCTTAAATTGGAATCCCTCTGCATATACAGTCACGTGTTCATGGATTAAACCTAATGGGCTATAATTAAAACTATTAAAATTTATATAATACAATTCAGGATAACAATTTCCCAAGCATTTGGAATAGTGAGACAGTCATTATGATTAGGTCTATGAAGTAAGACTTCACTGCTTTCTTTATATAAAAATTTATGTATGTATGTATATGGAGCTATTTAGCAGCTTAGAATTTTGCAATTGAATCCTGTGGTTAGCATTTTTGATTCCGTGTGGTGCAAGGTCAGATTTGTGAGGTTTGATAAGATGGATGTGGTGTTCCATCTTATCAAACCTCACAAGATCTATAAATAAATGTATCTCTGAACATGAGATACATTTATTTATAGATCTTCTTGTTTGTCCATTGTAAAACACATTACATGAACATGGTACTTCATATATGCAAAGTAGCATCATTGGTGAGAGTTTGTCTTTTGTAGAAGGTAGCAAGTTGTGAATTTTGTTGAACAATTTTTGCCTCATGTTCAGAGATACTTTTAAACTATGGTATAGGAGAGTGGTTAATTACTTTTTGAGTTATTATTGGATTATATCCATTTACTAAGGCTGTTTCTTTAATAATTTTCAGTTCTTCTTTTAGAGATTCTTCAGAAGAACAAATCTTGTGTGTTTTCGATAGTAAAAATTTTACGATGCCATATTTTTGACATGAATGGTGAGTTGATATATTGTGGATATGATGACCTGAAAAAAGTTGGTTTTCGGTAGCAGAAGTGGAAATGGATCCATCTTGTTTACACTGGATATGTACATGAAGATCATTTTTCTAGTGTGAATTTGATACCAGGATACAGTGTGTTCATTTTTTTTTTTGGTAGAAATGAGTAGAGTTTTGGTTCTGTGTAACTTCAAACTGCAAAGATGTCATCAGTGTACCATAGCCAAATTGTTGGTTTTTGATCAAGAGCATCTCTCTTCTAGGTGTTCAAGATAAAAAAAGTTGGCTAAGTGTGGTAAGGTGAGCCCATTGCTGGTCCTTCCCTCTTGTTTATATATTTTATCTTTCCATGTGAAATCACCTGATGTGATGCAAGTTTGAATAATTCCACTATGTGCAATGTAAACTTTTGAGTAAAAAAATCCTCTTGTCTCTTTGTGAAGAATACAATTGTAATATTATATTTATTTTATTACTAATATTGTAATTCTAATATCAGTAAATAATTGTACTGATGACATCTTATGATACATAAGACGAAATATTTACATAATAAAAAAGCTATTAACTTCGATATTCATGCGATTCTATAGTTATATCTATGTGTGTGTGGTTTGCATATCACCAGAGATGTGCTTTTGGTTTTATCACCCTCTGCCACATAAGTTGTTTTATCAGTTAATATATGTGATGTCATTCTCTACGAAATGTTCATCTCTCACAATATCCCTTTCTGTAGTCTCACAGATTATGGTGGAGGCATTCCTTCCTAGCCCTCAGAAGCCATTGTGTCGTAACACAGCATGGTTGACCTATTCTTTGGCAGTCACATACGTCTTCTGTATCATTACAATGGTTAATAGACCAATATACACACACCCTACTGATCCCGAATGTTTTAGTGTGTTGAAAATAACAGGTGGCTGCATTCTAACCTTGCAAAGTACTGTTACATCTAAACAGTTCTCATAATCTCCCTATTGCATGTTAACCTGTACAACTAGAAAACTTCCTCTCTCTCTGCTGATAAACGTGAATGTTGGCTGTGTACCGTGCACTAACAGAACCGGGCTCGCACAATTCTGTGGGCAGCGTGGGGCTGTGCAGAAGTTGTAACAGTATTTATTGCAAGACTGTGTAAAAGCTTCTTCTCATCACAACAAGAATCAAACTTAGTTTCAGTTCCACTATGGAAGCAACATTCATTCTTACACCATGGTGGAATCATGAATACCAAGCAGGGAGAACAAAAAAAAAAGACAGAGGAGTATGTTTTGGAGACACAATACCATATCCAATCTTATACCCTTTAAATTTACTGTAGCCAAAGCACTTTACATTAGATGCCATAAACAAAAAGTCTCAAAAACAATCTCGTATCCACCTTACTTTAGAAAATGAAGGGTAGATATAGAACACATGTTTCATTTATCTTGAACATAATAGAAGCGTAGTAGCCCCAAAGCAATTGCAGGTGCTAAGAGAAAACTTTGTGAAAATATCAACAACACTTCGTATCTTAAAATTTTGACATTTAAACATATGGCATTTTGACAAATGGCTCATTTGAATCATGAGCCATTTGTTAAGGTACTTAAAAGTGAATTTCTGCTCTTCAATACCAGTGGTTAGAGCCTGCTGATATCCATTATGGGATGATAAAACATCTAAAGCCATCCGTAATGGATCATCTCCACAAAGTATATAACAGAACACCTTCTGGGGATTAGTTTCCAGCTTCAAACCTTCCCAGAACCAGGAAATGGTCCACAACTAGTACAACGATCCAATGATCCACTTTCAGTGCTTGCAGAAAACTATGTGGAGAGACATTTCAGTATGGAATATGTCCACCCCAAACTGCAATGCAGCTCTCACAATGTCGTACCATGCTTATCACCAAGTGATTCAGGAGTTATTGAGGCAAATGGGTCCATCTGAGCAAGGCCCTGTTTGTTTTCTGGAGAGGAATTTCAAGTTGCAATGCTTCTACCTATTGCATCGCAAATGTGTTCTTTGGGGTTGAGATATAGTGAACGTGCTGACTACTCGATTTGATTAATATCCTCGGTCTCCAGAAGTATCTCCACTAATGTATGATGTGGTGTGATATTGTCATCAATAAAAATGAATTCTTTGTCTGTAGCACCATGGAACAATCGAACATGATGTTGAAGAACTTTATTGCAGTGTCGTTCATAAGTCACGGTTGTTTTTTGCAGCACTTGTAGCTCACTGCTGCATCCATTAAACATAATGCCACCCAACACTATAACCACACCACCATCATATCTATCCCTTTCAAGAACTTGCTCACAATGATCTGCCATGAAAGTAGCACTGCTTCCCAAGCAGTGCGATATAGAATCAGAGGAAAGACTGAAATGACTCATTTGTGAAGCATACATTAGCCCATTGGTGTCTTGTCTGAGTTTTATGGATAAAACACCACTAAAATTGTGATCTGTGATGAGCTGTGACTAAAGGGATGCTGACTACAAGCCTTCAGGTATATAGTCCTACTTGTCACAGGCATCTTGCCAAACTTTGTCGAGATATCTACTTCTCTATGCTTGAATGGAACCAACTGCAAGCTGACCTGCTGTGGTGCATCAATAACGTTTTGCTTCTGTAACCAAAAATCTGTCTTCAGATTTTTGGTTACAGAAGCAAACCAAACTCTTACCAAACATCTGGAGCACATTCCATTGGCTTAAAATGCTGTCCAGAGCCTGGATACAATGCTTTCTGAGAATCCAAACTCTCTGGCGATATCAGTAATTCTGCAGCCTTATTTAAGTTTTCCAATAATTCTTCCCTGTGTGAAATCATCTAGATCAGGCATGGCCAACTTCATTCTATACGAGGACCAATATATGATGAGTGGTAGCGTCATGGGCTGCACACTTTTTGACAGATCTTAAATAAAGATAAACTCTGCATTTTTTCAAGGCAGTAGTTATATGTATTGAATTATCATATTTGTTAAATCATTTTACTACTGGGAGAACAATATAAAATACTTGAAATTGAGTCTCTGAAACTGGTCACTGTAACCAGAGCAGAGCAAGTGCTTTCAATGATTCATTACTCTGGAGCGCATAGAAATCTACCACTCCCACTACCACAACTCGCACAGAGAAGCAGTAGATTTTATAAATTGAGTAATCTTTTTTAAAGCAATTTTGATTCCGTGTTGAGAATATAAATTGTTTCCGTCATCAGAAATAATGAATATAACTAGTATATCAATCAGAAAATCTGCGGTCAAAACTAATGGCTAAATTGATGATACATATAATTTAATATAGTTTTTATCCTGTCGCGGGCCACATAAAATAACGTTGCAGGCCGGTTGTTGTCCACCTATGATCTAGATAATGTCTTTGAGACATCCAAGTTTGCAACTTTATTCATGAAAAGAGCTTCCTTTAAACACAGTTTGCCTTAGTTCAGCTGTTTGCCTTTTATCCTGTTGAATGCTAACACGCGACCCTTTTGTACATGATTCTAAAATTTGAATGTGTACCCACTTTCTACTTAATTGTCAGTTATGCAAATTGCCACAAGCTGATTTGTTTGAATTTGTGATTGTAATCTTCAGAAATAGTATTTGTCCTTAGGTTTTGGACACTAGTGCATATTATATATGATGAATAAGAGTGCAGATAATGTGCATCCTTGTCTCACACCTGATTTTACATCAAATTTTCCTGGATTTCCTTCAATTCTAACTGCTGTCTGACAACTTAGACTATGTATTGCTCTGTATGGTGTTATAGTGTTCCATTTTCCTTATAATTGCAGTGTTTTGAAAAACTTTTCTCTGAGCACCTTGTCGCATGCCTTTTCCAGATCTTCAATACTTAAGTACGGATCCTTGTTATATTCTCATCATTTATCAACTATTTGTATTAAAGTGAAAATCTGATCTTGACAGCCTCTATTTAGCCTGAACCCAGCTTGCTCTTCTCCAGGTTTCTCTTCCACAATTTTTCTTAACCTCTTTTCAAGTATACTTGCATTACTCTTACATTGAACACATAGTAGAGAAATTCCTCTGTGATTCTCGCATTCGCCTTTATTCCCTTTTTTTATAGATGGGCTCCAATCATCTGGAATTTGACCTTCTGAATTATGCGGTGTGGCCACTGAGAAACGCTTGTGCCTCTGCATTTAAGCATGAAATGCTTAAATATGACTCTTTTTGTGGTGGCTTTTTTTTTACCTCAAGTATTGATACTTACTTGTGTTTGCTTCCTCTTGAAAATTTTCTACTAATTTTTTACGAATGTTCTAGCACTGCTTATTTCAATTAATAGTCTTTTAAAATAATTCCTCCAGACATCTGCAATATCTTCAGTTTTCTTGTCATCTTTGTCATCTGATTCCATTTACAGTACTCTTTCCTCTATTTCTGAGTTTTTCTCAATAATGACCAGAACATTTTCTCACCTTCCTGATATTTACTTTCTATGTTCATAGAAAATAAATATCAGGAAGGTCTTACCATGACTTTTGCAACTAATTTTACATATAACTTAGCACTCTCACATTTTCTCTGTATTCTTTAAGAGCATTTGCTGACTAATTTGCTAGGAATTTTTGATATGCTTTGTTTTTATCAAGGACTACTTTAAGATCTTATGTCCACCATGGTGTTCTTATATTTCTATCCTTGCAGACAACTTCATCACATACCTCCATAGCTGAATCAGTCAAGGTTTTCTTTAGAATTTGCCATTGAGACTCTTAGGTTTGATTCTTGTTTTGGTTTCTTTTCAATGTGATAGTCACTTTCAAAAATGAAAATGTTTAAAAAGTTGTATTGAAAAGATATATACCTTATTATTAAAATACTCTGGATTAAAGCTAAATGTTGAAAGTTTTTCACTAGGTTATACATTAAATGAAAAGTACCAAGAAATTATACTTCTACACTGTCTCTGGCAAAGGTTCGTGTTTCTGTCAGAGAGAGAGAGAGAGTACCATATTGTGGCTAGATCATAGTCATTATTGAGCCATAAGAATAGTAAGTAACTTGAAGTATTTCGCATTCGCCAATCTCTAGTGTCAAGGCAAATGAACCAACTTTGTCAGTTCGATGTCAACAGCTGTCTCAATTATGTGTTATGAAAATAAAATCCCTGTCAGACCATCCCATGTGGCTAACTATTTTTTGCCCACATGAGAGAATTAGTATAACACCCATCAAACTGCCATACAACTCTTTGATTTGCAAGTAAAAACTTTCTGAACCTCGAGAGGTAAGAATAGACAACACAATACAGACACCATACAGTGCACTTTCCCTGTCTTATTCATAGATACCACTATGTAGCTTTTCTTTCTGCACACACTAAGCAAATTTTTTGCTCCTGTTGTCTAACAGTAGCCCTTTCGAGCTCTTAGAATCAAATACTCTGATTTTGTGCCTGTGTCAGAAGCTCTAGTGGGATCTTCCCAGACAGAAAGAGAGCAGATCTCAGATCCCACCAGAATGTAACAGTTTCAATGCTGAGTTTACATTAAACGACTTAAGATTACATTGCTATCAAAGGAGCGTAATATATACAAATTTATAGCATTTCCTACATTAAGAAGTGTAAAGCTAAAACATCAAGTACTGTTTCATATTCATGTTTTGTTTTGTTTTCACTTAGGAAAGTTACACTTGGATGTATGCTTGTTGGATTCCAATCCACATATGGATTAAAGGAAAAAAGGATGGAGATTTGCAGCCAGATCAGATTGTTTCTCAAGCTTGTACCATGTGCATATACCCTACACCCATCACAGGCAGGTCACAAGACGAATTTATTCTTGTGATAGTCATCGTGGAATAAAGTAGTCATTAATAAGATCTGTCAAAATCTGAAATCAAATCATGGATCATTCTAGTCTATGCAGGGACCATAATGAGGAAGTTCTTCTTGCTCAGCTCCACATAGGTCATACATAGTCATCTTGCACACCTCTTCCCATTGAATGTTGACGATATAGCTCTGTATGATTTCTGTCGTTCTGAACTAAATCGATCATATTTTGACTGCTCACATTTTGTCAATGAGCTCAGACACTATTTTAGCCATATTTGTAATCTCCCTCCGCCTTACACACTCAGGCAAAGTTTATTGGATTTACATAGTAGCTTGTTTGTTTTTAAATTTTTACAGAACATCAAATAACTTTCTGCTGTTGACTTTACTTGATTTTGATGTTTAGAATGTTTACATTATTTTTATTTATACAGTTTTTTTTTTTACATAAGTGTCGAATACCTGGTTGTTTTTATTTGTGTTTTATGAACTTTTTTTTGCCCTTGTTTTTGTAAACCCTTAAATTTGCACCTTTCATACAAATTTTTTTACACTTGTTTCTGTATGCATTTCTTTACACCTTTTTATGTATTGTTGTTATTTATACACATTTATGCTTTTGTTTATTTATGAGGGTTTTTCCCATGTATACTGCTTTGACCATAGTAGTCCTTGAGCCATAAAACCTAAACCAACCAAATCAGACCTTCCAAGTTTATTGTCGTATACCTGATCTTGTTTAATTCACTTCATTCTCAGTTCACTTTTGAATTGAAGAGATTTTTTAACTGCTGATAAAAGAAAGAGTGGCTAGCTTTAAGTCCTCTGACAGTATGCAAACTTATAGTGCATTAGCACTTTGAGAGGCTAAACAATCTAGGAAACTTTACTCCACTGACTAAATGTAATGCTTTGTTTACAGTTGCCTCAGACCTCCAATAAGTAAACTAGTATCTGTATGGGGAGTGAAAATCATCTTCCTCCTAAAGACATTTACAAACATCAGTGACCCACTGGAATTCAAACCTGCAGCATTTTGTTTATTTCTTTTGAAAGTTATTTCATATATATGTGCATGTGTCCTTTAATTAGAACTTTTGTATTAAAATGATTCTTTAATTATTTATAGAGATGAACAAGAAAAGCGTCCTGAATCAGGCCGTCTTTGTAAGTTCAAAATTTAACATTTTTTAATATCAAAGAATGGTAGCTTTCTGCCATGTTCATTGTTATAATTTTTTTTAATTTGATTAAATTTCATCCAATGCTAATATATAACTTGATTTTTATCAATTGGCATTGTATAAGTATTAATGCTGTGCTGTTTTATATACATGCTATACAAAGATAACCATTACAAACTCATACAAACTATACAAATAGTTTATTATAGTTTATTTCCTTTAGAATTGCATTGTGGGGATTTTCTCAGTGATCATGAATTTCTGGTTAAGCAATAAAGTCTGTTGTAATCATTACAACAGACTTTCTGTTTTGCTATAGCAAGAATCAACTGTAATTAAGAAATTGTGAAGATTAGAATCTCACCTTTTGACCTCTTGTGCCTTAAAATTCCTTTGCCACATTTTTGTTTCATTCATCTGCTGCCTCTACTATTCTTCCAATTCCAAAAATCATTCTGACCTCTTAGACTTCCTATATTCAAGTCTTGCTTTCATTCATTCAAAATTTCCACAGTGAAGTCATTCTTCTTGGTGATTTCATTCACCACTACTTTAATTGGTATTTAATAATTTTAATTGGGGATACTAATCTCAGCTCTTTACTTTATGCAGATGTTATATTTCTAAATAAATCTGGTACAACTCTGCAAGATTCCCTGACTGAATTGAATAACTGTTGTAATAGATTTGGTATGAAGGTCAGCAATAACAAGACGAAGGCAATGAAAATAGGCAGAAACATTGAAAATATCAACTGCATTGTGAATGGAGAACCTATAGAACAAGTAAAACATTTTACCTACTTATGCACGATTTTTAGTGAAGATGGTAAATTAAATATAGAAGTAGACAACAGAATCAACAAAGGTAGTATAGTAGGAAGTCAATTGAATAAATTTATATGGAATAAGAAAGAAATTAGTTAGAACAATAAATTAGCTGTATACAAGACAGTGTTCAAGCCAATTTTAACTTATGGATCTGAGAGCTGAGTTAGAAATAAAACAGTTGACCTAAGACTAGAGACCACAGATATGAGAGTCTTGAGAAAGATTAGGGTGTGAACAGATGGCATCAATGGCAATATCATATTAAAAATGAGGATATTAGGAAAGAACGTGACACTGTCATCCAGGAATGTGTTAGTAGAGGTAATGTTAGGTGGTACAGTCACTTAAACAGAATGGGAGAGGAAAGATTAGAAAAACAAGTTACTCTGCCAGGTTGGCAGGAAAAAACTCAGAGGAAGACCAAGATAGGAGGATTGATACAGTAAAAAGTACCTTAGAAGACAGAAATATAAGATCAGATAATATTGAAGTCTTGACAGGTTACATATTGATTTGGAGGAAAAGTGTAGATAGGAAGTTAGTGGTGATGTAAGTTTTTCATGTTGTACTATCATATCCTGTATACCTCTTGAGAGTATATGTCAGAAATTTGATGTTGATGATTGAAGATGAACTGGAAGACAGAGTTTTTGCTGAAGCAGTTACTTCAAACAGATCATTTCTGACAATCCTCTTAACTCGCCCACCATCCTGGAAGTGGGTCATCTCTTCATGGTGGAGGGGACCTTCAAGTGAATGGTACTGGCTCTTTTCATTCTTCCTCTTTTTCTTTTCTTCACTCTAATTCTCCTGGGTCTTTTTTTTTTTTTACTATCTGACCTTACAGATTACCATCAGTGGAATCCAACACCTTGTCACTTTGATTGCCATCCAGAGAGACCTGTGGGCATCTGTAAAGGGAGATCCTGGTAGTCTTGAACTACTTTGGCCTCTGCTTCAGCAAGATGGGTGGTCCTGGATGACCTGGCCAGGATCAGTTAGCTAGTGGGGATTCCTGCAAGGATCAAGGGGTGTTTCAATTAAGCTCCTTCCCCATATTGTGGGGACAGGGTCTAAGGATTGTGGTGCTTGAAATCATCTGGGGTAAGACTGTTCCACTCTTGAACACAGTTATTGTTCATCAGATAGTGAGTTCATGTAACACTCCATAGTGCATGGGAAGCTCTGAACAAAAAAGCACTTGACCATGACTCTTTCATCCTTGGTTGTTTTAGGGGTGTTACCAAAGCCCCCACCCAAGTATTGATACCACTGATATACCTTTCAATAATAGAAGTAAGATATAAAAGACACGAAAACCAGTATAAATGTAATAGTTTTTCTAACCCTTCTGAATAATTAATGGTGACATTTTCTCTATTGGCTTTTCACCTGTAGCATGGAGGATTAGAAAAATCCTCCATGCTACAGTTTCTACAAGGCCATCACCAGAAATCACATTCTGGTGATGGCCTTGTAGAAACATGTCAATAACATTCTGCAAAACTACTCTAAGTAACATCAATGAGCAGAATAAGAGTTACACCTCATAAAACATTCCATTCCTGTAGAGGCGTAATCTTAGAATGGGATCTCTGTAATGTTCCTGATAGGAGATATGTTCATAGTTGAAAAATCAGGGGGTGACAGGTATGCGGCACATACTGATCTGTAGGATGGGCTCATGGTTCCAAACAGAAACAGCATCTTTACTTTTGATACTCCTAAGCCTCCAACATCTGTAAAAGCAACAAGCAGTCGATTGTATTTTTCAGGTTATCTGCCAGAAAAATAAAACCCGTCTGTATATACGCTTCTGCTGGAAACATACTTCTCATCCTGATCCTGATTTAAAAATGAGACAAAGTATTATCCCTGTAGTTCCAGAGGCCATGTTTTGGGGACTCATCTTTGAGTAATTGGTAATTGATAGCAAGCTAAATTTCTTTACACACATTTGTCATCTTCGGGATAAGTGGGAGAAAAAAAAAAAAAAAAAAAAAATACTGAATATCCTCTATAGAATGGGGTGCTGATCGATGTTCCTTGCTCTGTATTTATTGTGCACTTATATGTTCAAAGCTTGATCAATGGGTCCCAGGTTTAGAGTTTTGCAAGGGGGAGGATGCTCTGGTGGTTGGATCTGATCCACCAGGATATCCAATTAGCTATACTTGTGCTTTTCACACATCATCTGTCCAGGGCCTTTATGTTGAATCAAGTGAATCTCCTCTATCATTTAGACGAAAACATTTGTCTCTTAATTATGCTCTAAAAAGAAAATCCCTTGCAGATCAGATCATACTACATGGACTAGTCTCTTTTTCTCTATATGGGGAACATCCTATATATATCACACAAATCAAACTGCCATCTGTAATTTTGGTACGTGCATTAATGAGGATATGCAGGCTGTTGGCTTGAGTGTTGATGAGTGTTGTCAATGTTATCTGCACCAAACAAAACAGCATTCCTCCATGGCAGGCTTGCACCCCTTCCTGCAACCCAACCTCTCACTTTGTCAACTACAGAAGTCACATCTTCACCTCACGTAGAGCAACCCATTCTGATTTCTTTGCTTATCTATACCATATAGCACCATTCAGCTCGCACTTGTGCATATCAAAGAAAACACTTACCAAAAGTGTTTGGTAGGTATTTTCCATTGTGTTAAATTCACAGCCACATCAGAATTAAGGGAAATGACATCGCGGCTGCAGCTGCTAGATCAGCTCATACTTTTTAGACATACTGTTTAACAATCCCTTATATCAACTACACACAGGTTATAAAATCATAGTTCGTCTCCAATGCATGCATAACTGACCATGGTAAATGCCACCTAACCATTCCAGATCCCAACATACAATGCCTCCTTTTTTTTTTTTTTGGTCCAGAAAGAGATCAGTAAAATATTGTCAAAATTAGACACAAAAGTATCCTGGCACTGATGGCATTCCTCCAATTGGCCTGAAGGTTTGTGTGCAGAATTAACTCCTATCCTATGTCGTATATATTTTCTTACTCTACTGGTATCTGTCTCACAGCCTGGAAATTGGCCTATGCTTAATCCATTCCCAAGAATGGTGACAGATCATTGCGAGGAAACTACCATTCTATCTAAAGTAATGGAGAGAACCATCAATTCCCAACTCCTGCACTACCTCAAAAGCACTCAGCTAATAAACGACCACCAATATGGATTCCGTTGCTGCTAATCAACAGAATAGCTACTCACATATATCACCCATCTCTGGACAAATGCTATGGACACGTTTTGTAAATCTCAAGTGGTTGCACTTGATGTCTCCAAAGCTTTTGACTGGGTCTGGCAGAAAGGCTTTCTAAACAAACTCCCATCATTTGGTCTGTCCCAGGACTTCTGCAGTTCGATTGCCAGCTTTCTCTCTGGATGCACACTGTGATGGTGGATGGTTCTTTATCCTATCACCATTCAACTAATGCTGGGGTTCTACAAGGTCCTGTTCTCTCACCAACCCTCCTCCTTTTATAAATCAAACACCTACTTTACTTGATCTTCTCTACCCCCCCCCACACACACACACACATATATTGGGGGGGGGGGCTATCCTCTCCTCAAAGTTCCAAGCTGGTAAGACAGAAAACGTGATATAAAAAACGTTTAAAATTTCAGCTTACCTTTTTATATATATAGAGTAGATATATATAGTTTTGCAGATGACAGCACATTGCATTTCTCCCTTTCATTTGATAAACCTTATTCTACACCAATCACCTTATCATGCAGAACATCAATCACCTGTGCCCTGAAAATATGGTCTGAGAGTTTAGTTCAGGGATCAGAAAAGTGGTTGGCATCGACTGGTTGGGGGGTGTCAATGTGGCTATCCTATCGATAAATGTCTAGGGATTAAAAGGGATCAAAAAAACACTTAAAATGATTTTTAGTAACACCTAGTAAACATGCAATATCGACTGGCTGATCGGCTCAGCCAACGGGGGAGAAGTGGCCGCTCTCTCCAATGAAGACATCTAGAACAGAGACAATCAGGGCTAGTGTGCATTTATTGCCCATAGCTATCACAGTAGTGTTCAGTAATCTGATAACTTTGAATTTACTGTGTAATTTTTTTTAAAGTTATAGTGTCCATAATGGCTGCTGCTGATAAGTAAGAAGTGCTGACAGTATTCACAAGAGTATTTAAAATTTGGATTTATATGATCATTTACCAATGAAACAGTGCCTATTATGTGAAAAGACTTTCAGTAATGATGCCATGAAGCCTGCAAAGATGAAAGATCATCTTGAAAGGGTTTACTCTGATAAGAAAAACAAAGATTTTTTTTTAAGGCACTGAAGGAAAAGATCATAAAACGGCCAAATTTGAAGACATTTTTAAAAGAATCTGCCGGTGGAGATTATGAAGGAGGACTGAAGGCATCATAGGCTTACAAGCTAAAATAGGCCTATTTAAATCTTCATTGGCATGTAAAGATCACAGCTATTTTTCAAACTTATGGAAACTGGAAGATGGCGAAGAGGGGAAAATTTCACACTGTGACCTAGAGATATACATAAATCATCTAGAAAAATTAAAGGAAGACTTCTTCCTTTAAATGAAGTATGCTTCGAGGACTTGGAGAAAATGCACGTACCTGACTGGATTGTTACACTATTTGATTTGGAAATGCAGACGTTGAGTTTGACTTTGGTTGCTGGTTGATACGTGTGTGGATCTCGAAGCCAAATTGTTGTTTAAAAACCAACGATTTGGCCTCAGTGATTATTGGAGCCTCAGTGAGTGCAGTAGTTGAACTCTTTTTATTTGCATTCCCAACTTCATACATGGTTCAAGTAGGTTTTAGCCATGCAAATTCACTTTTAACGAAGGAGAGGAACTGAATGAATCTGGAAGAGCATGGTGACTTGAGGCTAAAACTCATCAATATCCAGCCAAATATTGATGCAATAGCTAATATTCATGAAACACATCCTTCTCATTAACCATTCCAAATAAATCAATAAAATGTAATTAAATTTTGAATGTTCTTTTATAAATTTCTTTAAGTATTTTCTTTAAATTTCTTTAAAGATTTCTTATTGAGAAGCAGTAATGAAGTAAAAGGGTGAAGGAATTATCATTTTTAAATTCAGAAATTTATTATTGATAACATTTATTCATTTATTTTACACAATGGGAGTCGACGAGGGATCAAGGATTTCATGCAGGGATTAATGGTCTAAAACGTTTGCTGACCCATGGTTTAGTTGGAAATGTTTTATCAGAGACAAGACCACAGATTTGAGAATTTTGAGAAAAATTAGTCATCAGACAATGTCAATGGAAAAATTTTATTAAAAATAAATATATTATGCAAAATCTTGGCATTGTTAATATTTAAGAATCTGAGTGAGCCGAACTAATTTAATATGATATAACAGAATGTCAGAGGGAGAGAAAAAGTTAGCAAAACATATTTAAAAAAAAAAAAAAAAAAAAAGAATGGAACGAAAAATCTAGGATTATTGGAAACCTTAAAATATTGGATTATTCTGGGAGAAAATTGTTCACAGATGCTAGGCTTTTGCTATTAATTGTTGCAGATATATGCACATGTAATGTACATTCTTTAGTAGATTAAACATTATAAATGGGGTTATATCTGATTATGCTGAGGATTAAATTCATTCAACTGTCAGTGAATGAATTTAACCCTCAGCATATGTATACAGTTCACATGTGTTATCAGGATTTTATAAAAGCGATATTGTCAGCATCCTTACTGGTTTTACTTTATGGTTACTCCTTACCATAAATCATCATGATGTCTTGATTCATTCCTCCATTGACTCCTGATCTTTACACATACCAAACCAGCTTTTTATTTAAATAATTTTTATAGCTGTGTTATCTTCCCAAGAGAGAGAGAGAGAGAGAGTGTGAGTGAAACACACACACACACACACACACACACACACACACACTGCTTAGAGAACAGTCAATAGACACCAAAATGTGAGGAGCAAACAGCCCCTGCACTCACCTCAATGAGATGTAGGACCTCCTTTCACAGCAGCGATCCTACTGGTCATACTTTCCACAAACATATGATGGTGTTCACTGGGAATTTTGGACCATTTTTCCTGTAGGCATGTAATGAGGTCCTGGACTGTTGTGGAGTAGACATCCCTTTAACCTCACCTGACACCCCAGTTTATCCCACACATGTTCAGTAGGGTTGAGATCAGGGCACTATGGAGGCCAGTCAAGTTTGGTGACATTCACTTCCATAAAAACACAGCAACAGCTATATGACACGGTGCATTCTCTTGCTGAAAGAGACAGAAGTCAGTTCCATAGAAATGCCACAAAGTTGGAAGTATTGCATTGTTCAGATAACTCTCAGAGTTCAATGTTTGTGGCACCACAAACAGAGATCTGAGGTCAAACCAGGAAAAACAGGACCATACCGTCACATCACACTGTGACCTCCAGATTTCATAGTTGGGATTATGCACTAGGCATCCACCACATCTGTCCATATGCTCGGTAGAGGGTGTAGCATGATTCTCACTCCATATCACAGCTTTTCAAACTTGCATGTCCCACTGTGCATTCTCTTTCTCTTTGCACCACTGAAGATGCTGATGTTTGTTTAGGTAATGTGAAGCTTGTAGTCTTACCATGGAAACCATGTTGTGAGCCTTGGTTCAGAATGTTTTTGTGGAGATTTGTGTTCCTGTGGATGCCCAGAACTCTGCATTTACATGCTAGCAGACAAATGGGAGTTTTTACATGCTATCCTTCGTAGCATCCTTGCCTTCCTCATGTGGGTGTCCATTGACTTCTTTCCAAGCAGTGTGGGTGGGTGGCAAATATTCAGGGTGTACTAGGTGTCCGGTGCTCATCGACCTTATAGCAATATCACCAATATTATATGTTTGCATTTATTCCCATTAAAGACATTCCTAATTGTTTCCAGACTTAGCATGATTCTTAAAAGTAAACAATATACTAATGCTTCATGATGAGGCTTTTTGATCTGTAAACATTGCATCACATTTGCGGTAATAGCCCAGGTGTGTGCATTCAAAATACATGCACCTTTGAGAAGATTTTCAGATGACACAGTGGGTCAAATTCTTAGTGTTCTAGTAGTATTAAACAACTCACAAGCTAAGGCAAAGTGAGCTTGGAGACAATAGCACCTAGATGCTGTGATTGGTTATTGTGTCAACCAATCCAGTTGAACTTTGTCATTTTCATGAGTTGCTGTTTTTTCTTTCTGAGTTACGTCTGTTTTGTGTGTGTGAACTGACATGGTAGGCAAGTTTTAGACAATATAGACAAGTTTTTAATGTATAATTTTTTATATAACTTTTTTGCACTTATTTACTGTATCCTATTTACAATAGGATATCGTATTGTAGTCAAAGGAGGTAAGCCTCATCCTCCTCTTCCAAATTTTACACCTTTGAGTAATTCAAATATACCATTCTCCTTCATTATTATTTTCTAATATACAGCATCTTAAAACAAACATATTGTCCCCCACTCTGTGCACGTTTGGTTCCAATTAATTCATAAAGTACTCAAAGGTATTTATACACTCTTAAAACTTTGACACCCTGCTAAAAAATGCAATCATACAGTCAAACTGATGGGAATTTTGTAGCATGGGTTGCTTAACCCACGACAGCACACCCAACCAAAATGGACACGTGATGATATATGTGGATGTATGAAATTGGTGATTATTAACTAATGAGAATTGTAGAATTTTCTCTTAATTATTGTTTCAGAGGATTTCAAATTAAAGCAATGTGCCTAGCTAAACTGACCATACTGGTATTGTTATTAGCATTGTTAATTATTAATGCCTTTAATTATTAACATTTAATATTATGATTTTCAAAAGATTAACTAGAGAGTAAGTAATTAGCATTGCTGAAAATGTCAGTATTATACATAAATTAAAAAAAAATAATAAGGAAAATAAAAGGATGAAACTAAAGAAATTTTAACTATAACTCTTTCTTTATTTCATTAAATATATTTTAATTATTTTCCATCTGATAGAAATGCAAAATATATAAATACAGTACTCTGTAAAATAATAAATTTCAGATCTTGAGTTTTACTTCATTTCATATAATGTATTTTTGCAATACTTATTTTTTAGCTGGTTGGCGTGAACGTGAATTAGCAAAAAAAGAAAGCTGGAGACCAAGAGATCAAGATCGAGATAACAGACGTGATGATGAACAGGAATGGAGAAGAAAAGATGATGAGACCCCTCGCAGAATGGAAGAACCCTCATTGAGAGAACGAGGAACTCCTTCTGAAGATTGGAGAAGGCGTGACTTACGAGATGACAGGGATCGTGAAGAGTCTTGGAGAAGAGATGATGGTGAGATTATCACTTCAGTGAAATCATTCTGAATTTATCTCAGCTTGCTTTTCTTCCTTAAGATTTACTAATGAGGCTGATAATAACAGATCAATATTTTGGGCATGGTCTGACAGTTTTATCTCATCAGTCCTATCATCTCTTAAACTGCTTGATGACGTTCATGAAATGAAATAGTGGAAATCCTTTCTAAAATATAACTCTGAAATTCAACTTCCACCCAGTTGTATAGTCTACCACTTTGCATAGTGTGATCTCCAACCTACTATACCTTGTGGACTCGAATTCCACACTGGCATAGATGTTTATGAAAGTAATTTAGTGGTAGTATAATGACTTTCAACATTAAACTAGCAGGACAACTCACTGGACTTTTTTATAGCCTAGTATGCTATTATATCTTGCATGTTAGAGGCCTAGAATGACAGGAAAAAGTACATATTTAGACTTTGGATCAGAATTTTTGAATTATCTGATAATCTTTAGCCTGCCATCCACATTACTAGTGTGATGAATTTGTCTTTTATGGATTGGATTTTCATATGAATATTCATATACTGCCTTTGAATCAAACAGTTTTATGCACATGCTTTGCACCCAGACACATCAGAAATAACCAGTAATAATATATTCTGAAATGTCCTGATCATTTCACTCTTTGCTGCCTAGATTTCCCACATATTGTACAGATAAATATAAGATTCATTTTCCTTCTGACTGTCATATGAGGGTTTTGTTTGACTAAGAATAGGTATTTAAGTAGACATAGTTACGAAAAAATTAGAGATGGAAGACTTGGATAAATATTTAATAGATGTAAAATTTTCACCTTAATATTGAAGTCGTTTTCATTCATCATCATCATCCGCTTGGGTAACAGGTTGAGTCCAGTAAGAAGAAAGGTTCTCTTATCACGATCTTTGGCCATCTCGGTCATGACTCTATAGCTGGGCAGATGGGAATGTTCTTTCAGCAACTTTATCCAAGTACTCCTTGGTTTGCCTCTAGGTCTTTTACCTCCTATATATCCATTCAGAGCTAAATATGGCAATCTATGAGGGGACCATTCTCTGAATGTGACTAAACCATCTCAACTGATGCTTAATGATTGTATCTATTATATCATCTGGGAAGTTTAAATCTATTCTGACTTTATCATTGGTCTTGTACTGCATCCAGTGGGTGTTATTAATTTTTCTGAGGCATTTCATTTTAAATGCTTGAAGTTTCTTGATTGGTTGTTGAGTTAATCTACAGGCTTCTGAAGCATTGGTAGCCGAGGGGATGATAATTGTTTTATATCATTTTAGTTTGACTTGTTGGGATTTTTTTATTTTTCCATATTTTATTTAGTTTATTCATATTGGTCCAACCAATGTTTAGCCTGTGTTTTACGGTTTCCATGTTGTTGAGGTTACTGGAAATGAGACTGCCAAGATAAACATATTTATTAAATTGTTCCAATGGATGATTTTCAACATTTATAGAAATATTTTCTTCTTCTCTACCTATCTTCATTATATTTGCTTTATGAAGATTTATTTTCATACCATAGGTTTTACAGGATTCATTTAAGATATTAATGTTTTTTCCTAACTGTAGTTTAGAATCTGCTAGGATAATGATATCAACAGTGTATTTGATGTGATTAATGTTGGTGCCATTGATTTTTACACCTGGTTCATCAGCTATGGTTTTACAGACTTCTAGTAAAATGATAAAGAGTTGAGGTGAAATGTGTACTTTCTTAACTTTGAAATCCTTGGTTTTAATATTCTTCGTTTTAACAAAAGCTTTAGTGTGTCCATAATAATTTGTAAGAAATGTTAAAATATCTGAATCCATTCTTACATTCTTTAAAATGGTGATCAATTTGTTTCTATTAACTGAATCAAAGGCTTGTTTGAAATCTATAAAACAACAGTATATGGGTAGGTTGTATTCCCAATATTTTTCTGCTATATTATTAATGGTGAAATGTGGTCTCCAGTGGATCTATGTGGCCTGAATCCTGCTTGATTTTCTTCTATAATTTTTTCTGTAAGTGTGTTCTCTTTTGAATAATTCGGATGAATAGTTTATAGCTATGACTTAAGAGTGTAATGGGTCTGTAATTTTCACATATATCGTTTTGACTCCTTTTTTTATGAATTGGTATAATAATTCCTGTTTTCCAGTCAGTTGGGATTACTCCAGTATAAAGAATTTGGTTAAATAATATCATTAAGAATAATGGCTTCCTTGCCACCATATTTCCATAGTTCTATAGATATTTCGTCTGTGCCCATAGCTTTCGAGAGTTTCATTTGGTTCATTGTATTTATAATTTCTGCTGCAGTTATGGGTGGTGCCTTTTCATATATCATCTCTTCTGTTATACTTTCCTCCTCATGTTATTTCTGAAATTATGTTTGATAGTAGTCTTTCCAGATTATTTTAATATTTTGTATTGATCCAGTTTCTAGATTGTTTTTATCTTTAATTGTTAGTGGCTTATTTTTATATATCTTAGTTAATTCTTTTATAATTTTGTCATTTCTTTTATTAGCTTCTTCACACAGTTTTGCTTTTTCCTCCAACCAATCATTTTTGGCAGATATGCACATTTTATCAATTTTGTTTTTAAGGTTCTTATAATAATGTTGTTTATTTTCTTCTGTATTTTTTATATTTAATATATGCTTTGCTGCTTTTTTTCTTCTAAAGTATTTAAAATTTCAGGAGTTATCCATTCATGATTTGGTCTTGCTGTTGTTCCAAGTATGTTTCGTGCAGTATTTATAATAATTTTTTTACCTTGATTCCATGTATTTTCTATATTATCGTAGGTTAATCGTCTGATCTCATTTCATATTAGTGTTTGTTAGTTGTCTTGCATAAATTTCTCTTTCAGTTTTGACATGTCCATTTTGTTGATAAAAACTCGTGACTTGCAATATTTAAATTTTAGTTTGATTTTTGCCACAAGCAATTCATGGTCAGTGTCGAAATCTGGAGTTTTTAAAGTTCTAACATTTTGAACTGATGATTTCCAGTTGCATTTGATTAAAATGTAAACAATACAGTTCTTTGTTGTACCATCTGGTGAGGTCCATGTGTATTTGTAGGATGATCTATGGAAAAAAAGAGTATTGCAGATAAATAGATTATTTGCTTTACAAAATTGTAGTATTCTTTCTCTTTCATTTCTATTGTCAACTTCAAACCTTCCTATCACATCCCCCATACCTGGGATGAACTGCCCAATCTTGGCATTAAAATCTCCCATCAGGATTAATATATCTTTCTTATTAGTCTTGTCTATTAAATCTTGTAACTTATCATAAAGAATGTCGATTTCTTCATCTTTATGTGATTGGTCGGGGGCGTAGATTTGAATAATCGTAAAGTGAACATTTTTCTCTTTGCCTTTTAGTCTGATAGCAATCATTCTTGGGCCATGTGGTTCTGTGGCCATGACTGCATTTTGTAAACTGTTATTCACTAGGATGGCAACGCCTCTATGTATATTGTCCTTTCTGCCCGAGTAGAATAGTTTTCCTGAATTCAGATTTATAACTCCTTCTGTCCAGTGGGTTTCAGCCAGGCCCACAATCCCATTTAATCCTAGCAAGTTCTTTTTCCATCAGGTTTGTTTTCCCAAGTTTTAGCAGTGTTCTTAGTTAGGAGATGAGAAATGCTATTGGCTGACCACATAACATACTTCTCGACTGCTCCCTGTGATCTAGTAACAGTTGCGTTGGCTTTCTCGGACACAGTGGAGATTCATGGGGTTTAATGGCAAAATAATGCTGCCGGCTTGCCATTCCTCTGCATCCTTTGGTCCACGGCTCCTTATTCTTTATTCGGAGCAACCCGTTGGGGTTTCCCTCATCTGCCACCCAAGTGACGCGCCTGGTAGGAGTCTGTTCTCCCCCATTTTCATTACAGTTGCATAATAATAAGTATTTTAAAAACACCATCAAAGATCATTTAATACAACAAATGGTCAATAAAATCTTGAATTAAAAAATTATGTATGTTTCTATTAATGTTCCTGTATATAAATATTATGAATTATCAGAGGAGTGTTATATTCCAGAGGGCGAGGTAACTAAAGGCCATCACATCTGTTCAGATTTGCACAATGTAAAGAGGTCTCCCAACTTTCCATGTGGAATTTACTCATGTGCAGGAATATGGTTTTCTTTTGGAAAACAGATGGCGTGTTCAGCCAAGCCAGATTGCTCAAGTTCATAGTACTGAATATAAGATTCATGTTATTCATGATAGACTGCAGCCACTATTCAATATTCATTCAGTATCTATCATTTTTTGCTTTGAACTCATACACCAATGTCCAATCAAAAAAATTCTCATAAGGTGTATTCCATAGACCTGTCACCATCTTGGTCATTCAGATGAACAGACCTGTGCAAAGTAGTCAAAATGAGTCTTACCAAGTCTTATAAAGCATATAACAGCCTATTTACTCTGCTCATCAGGATGTTTATCAGTAACCAAGGTAATCTGATGAGCTGTTTTAGCCACTTTTGCAATATGTCTATAAATTTCAACTCTCTATCCACTAATTTCCCAAAAATCTCTGGCTTCAACAATTTCTGAAGGACAGTTCCATTAATGTGGTACACAGCTGGTAATGTTTGAATTCCAAAATGCTTAAACTTACACTTTGCCATGTGTATAAACTCAGATTTGTTCTTCTTTGCTCATGCTGCCAATCTGTTTAAAATTTTATTGTCATCATTATCTTTATTGACTATTGTTCTACCCAGCTTTGCATGATTAACAAAAAAAAAAAAAAAAAAAAAAAACCTGCCATCAATGTACAAATAAAATAGTAGTGGCCTAAGTGCAGAACCCTGCAGCCTACCTCTAGTCACAGGCCTTCTACTGGGCTCGAATTTTGAATAACCTGCTATCTGGTTTCTCTCCATCAACCAACCACATTCTTATCCACATCATCAGTCTTATGTTCACTATCATTTGCTGCAATTTATAAGAATTTCATGCTGTGTTTTCTGTCAAAAACTTTTGAATGGTCCAGCATAAGACTGCATAATACCTATTACCTTTATGCATCTCAGCTGTCACTGTATTATAAAGGGTGAGTAAGTTACTGAGGCATGACTTATATTTCACAAAACCATGTTGACTTCCATATGGTATCTCATTCCAATCTACCTATTCCAGGATGTTTCCCTTAGCTAACCTCTGATCCTTTACCCACCTCCTGAGATGTTGATCGATCGGTAATTTTCCACTTCAGTATTAGAGCCTTGTTTATGAAGTGACTCTGTTTTCTCCATTTTCCATGTGCTTTGGACCAGCCCAGAGCTGACACTTAAATTGAACAATGTTCAAAGGCACTGTTAATTCTTGCAACCTTTTCTCTCTTGCAACTGAAATATCTCCACCTCAATGATATACTTTGATGTTGTCTGAATCTGTTACCTCCATACCATCGACATTCTTCAAATTTACATACATACATCCATCTTCAAGGCCCACCTTTCCTAATTGGGTTGTGGGGGCAACAGCTGCAAGAGGAACTAATGGTCACGATCCTCTGCTACCAAGCTCAAGTGTTCTGGTGGGATTCCCAAACGTGTCCACCCAAGGTTTTGGATATAACCTATTCAGCGAGTCCTCCTGTCCTCTGGCTTGGCGAAGAGGGCATGCTGAGGGAGCCTCTCTTGTGGCATGCTGATCAGGTGCCCGTACCAACATAACTGTGATCTTTCAACACAGAGAAGCAGCGGTTGAGTATTGAGGGTTTACCGAATTGCAGAGCTTCTGACTCTGTAGAGTCTTGTCAGCCCCGCAACCCCTTGAAGGTACCTCATTTCAGCCGCTTGGATTCGTGTCCGCATTCCTTCCGTCATTACCCAACTCTCATCACCATAGCTGAGGATGGGGACATGTATTGAAGACAGCCAGCTTTGCCTTCTGGCTTAAATCCTACTTCAATACTACCAAACGGCCAAGCTCCCGCAATATTGAGCTTGCTAAGCCAATTCGAGTATCTAGCTCTACGTCCCATTTTCCATCATTCGCGAATATGGGCCCAAGGTATTTAAACTTCTCCACCTGCCTCATTGGGACTCCACTTACATTTAGAGTGCACTGGGATGGTTGTCTTGAGACCATAAATGTTTCAGTTTTGGCCACACTGATCTTCGTTCCAGCGTCTGCACAAACAGCTAGAAACCTATCCCAGGTTCACTGGAGGTCATCTGTGGAAGAGCTAAGCAGAACTTGGTCATCTGCAAAAAGCAGACGTCCAGTGCTACATCTTCCAATTCTGACACACTCACTGCCTCGGCTGTGCCTATCAATCCAGTCCATAAATATTATGAAAAGGAGGGGTGACAGAACACACCCTTGGTGGAGGCCAACGGAGACTGTGAAAGGTTCAGTAGAATATACAGAATGAAAAAAAAAAAAAACTATTATGAACTCCCACTTTATGAAAAACCAAACAGAAGTGAATGTGGTGCAACTCCAATGGAGAGGCAAGTGAAATCAGGTACATCTGAACTAACAAAAATTCTATTATCCAAGACTGCACTGTCCTTAACAAATTGAGCCCAGGCAGTGATCATCAAAATGGTGAGATGTAAAATGTCCTTGAACACACACTCCAAAAGATGGAAATTGATAATGAATTTGAGTAAAATCAATAAAACAGACCTTCAGAACAACTGTAATGCATTTCATCTGGAACTCGAAAAACATTTCTGACTAATAAAAAAAATTTAAATTATACATATTTGGTCGTTTTATAATAGAAATACAATTTTATTAATACAGACCAGTTTACAATAAAACATTTATTAAAACCTACCAGTTTCGCCAGCAAACTGTCTGGCTTTTTCAAGGCATTTACTGAGATATGAAAGCTAGTAAATGCAAATTAAAAGGAACATAAAAAACGTTGTAAACCAACTAGTAGCTATGGTTACACGTTTCATGTGACAGAGAGGACTTATTGTTCTTATTCATTATCACGCATGCATGTTTGTTGTAGACGTGTAATGTGATTACTGGCTAGCTATAGTTCAGATTGATTGATAGAGAGGGGATCAAGTTTTTCCACAAACTGTTTAGAATTACACCCTGATTTCTGTTGAGGTTTCCGCCGATTATTGACACTATTGTGGCTTCCTTATATACACGATGCCTGTAGTCGTCATCTAGATATGGCATGGAGCTGTTTTGCCAATCTATCATGTGGTTAGACTTACAGAAATGATGTGCTAAGCCAGAAGAGATGCTTCTGTTGTGGTTTACATCACCAACATGTTCTTTTTGTCTAATTTCTAAACTTCGTGAAGTTTGTCCGATGTAGGCAAGACCACAGGAGCAGGGAATGTAATATACTCCTGGATATTTGTAGAACGGAACTTTATCTTTTGGGGATCCTAAAACTTGTCTGATGTTGTGAGCTCTTAGTATTGTTGCTATTTGATAAGAAATTGACTTGATGAAAGGTATTACTACAGTAGAAATGTGCTGACAGTGGGATTCTTCTTATCTGGGGTTGTCATTGTATAGATATTTTTTGATGATGTTTTGATGGTATCCGTTTTGTGATAATGTGTTGGCTATTAGTGAGAGTTCATTCTGTGTATCCTCTTCTGATATAAACTTTTGGCTCTATGTTTCAACATGTGGCTAATACTCAGTTTGTGTGTCTTGTGATGGTTTGTAGTATAATGAAGATATCTTCCAGTATCTGTGGGCTTTCTGTAAATGGATAATTTGACACTGTTAGGTTGTTTTTTTATCAAGATATCTAAAAAATGCAGTTGGTTGTTGTTTTCTACTTCCAGAGTGAATTTTATCTTGCTATGTATCGAGTTGATTTTATCCACAAACGATTTTAGGTTGTCTAAGCTGTCTTGCCATACGATAAATATATCATCCACATATCTCCACCATGTAGATGGTCTCGGAGAGATTGCAGAGAGCATTTCTTTTTCAAGTTTTTCCATGAAAAGTTCTGCACAAGATGGTGATAGTGGGCTTCCCATTGCTAGGCCTTCTAATTGTTGGTATATGGTGTTGTTAACCTTGAAGAAATTAGATTGAAGGCAGTGTCTAAACATCTGTGTGATGTCTAGAGGAAGAGGTCTTGGATGATGTTTATTACCTTTTCTACTGGAACATTGGTGAAAAGGGAAACAACATCGAGACTGGCTAGCATGTCTGTTGGTGCAATCTTAATGGCTTGGAGTTTATTTACAAGATGTTGACTATTCTTGATATATAGGATTCTGTTGATCTTATTTTATTATTTAATAAGTTTGCAAGATGCTTTGCCAAAAGGTAGGTTGGTGATGATCTTCCATCAACTATTGGATGAAGAGGTATATCCTGTTTATGTATTTTAGGTGTCCCATATAGTCTTGGAGTGATAGGATGTGAGGATTTTTGTGTTCTCTTCACTTCTTCTGGCCAATTGTTACAATTTCTGATTAGTTGGTTTGTTTCATTATGATTTTTTATTGTGGGGTCTCTGTCTAGGATTTTATAAGTGGAGTTGTCTGATAGTAATACGTTTAACTTATCATAATAATCTTTAGAGTTGAGGATAACTGTAGAATTTCCTTTATCAGCTTTTGTAATAATGATATCTTTATTTTTCTTCAAGTTAAGAATTGTCTTTCTATCATAAGGAGACGTGTTGAGAACAGGTTGTTTGGCTTTGGCTAGGATTATTGTACTTTTGAATCTAATAGTGTCGGCCACGTTTTTTGGTAGTGGATATAGGCCTTTTTCAATTCCACACATAAAATCCATTTTAGGAATGTGTTTGGGCGTGATCGCGAAATTAAAACCTTTTTTTGAGAATATCAGTTTTTTTGTGAGGCTATGATTTGACAAATTGAAAATCACTTTGTCATCCGGGAGGTTGTTTTGTGTCCGATATTTTTTCTTGTAATGTTCATTGAATTTCCTAATTTGTTTGTTTTTATAAAGTTTGAAAGTTTTTTCGTAACTGCGTTGTATCATTTGATCTAACAGAATCCTATATCAAGAATAGTCAACGTTTTGTAAATAAACTCCAAGCCATTAAGATTGCACAAACAGACATGCTAGCCAGTCTAGATGTTGTTTCCCTTTTCACCGATCTTCCAGTAGAAGAGGTAATAAACATCATCCAAGACCTCTTTCCTCCAGACATTTTATAAGCAGCAACTGATGAAGAGACTGGCAAACGATTGTTGCCATTGCTTGGTCCCTAACAGGATATATTATTGTCTGAAGTAGTGTCAGTTCTATGGCTGTTTTTTTTTATAGTTTACAGGACGAAAAACCAGGTTGCCCGTGCCAGAGATTGACCAACTCGACGATTAGACTTGAAACCTCTCTTTGGTCGGCCTTTTGCAGAGGATTCAAACACTACGTTCACTTTTACTTTCACCCTACTATTAACCACCACTACTGAGATGCTGAGTGTCTTATCTCACTCTCTTCACATGCTTGGCATTTGCTCACAAAACATCGACAAACACATTCTCCAGTTTCATTCTACTTCCATAAATCTCTTGTTCTGTGAAGGCCATACATTTTGCACATGCTGCAGCAAACGTAATCATGAACATTAAAATCTCCTGCCATTGTTCTGCGCATTGGCACCATAACACATGATACAGTGTACCAGAGAACAAATATTAGATCTTTAAAAATCTGAAAATTAAGCACATCACCCTTACAACTAATCAAACAAATCCTCATAATGATGCAAAAAATGACAATTGTTGTTTAAATACTTCCAAAAAGAACTTACCTTTCAGCACTGAAATTCACTACTTGCACTATCATTTGCCTTCTCACGGCAATCAATCAATATATATTGATAACAACAGCCATTTTGCTGTTGTTTAGTACTGGCGCTCATGAGAGACTGCAAGCACGCACTCACCAAACAATGCCACGATTGAAAGAACAACTTAAATGTAACCACACATGGTCATCAACTTATGACCGCTTTGTTCTGGCTGACAGTTCGTAAGTCGATCTGGTCGTATGTCGGCCATATATTTATTAACAGTATTCTTTAACCTTTCTAATCTTTTTATCATCTTTATAATTTATTTTTATAATCTTTGAAATTTATAATTATGTATATTGTACATAATGTGAAAAATAATACTGTACTGTAAAAACAATAATACTATCTAATATTAATGTAAAAATTAATACAAATGAAATTTACAAAATCAATTTTTAATATTTGCTTGTGCTGGGTTGAGGTAGGAGATGTTCTCTGAATGAGGAATATGCTGAGTTTTGTTTGAACAGTTTGTTTCTTTTTTTCTTCATATATCTTCATAACAATGCACAGCATCTTGAATGATACGTTCAACCTTTGTGAATCGTTCAACATTAGGGTCCATTGCTTCAAAACTGGCGAGAGCTTTATTCAGTTGTGAAAAAGAATCTGATAAACTCTTTGCAGTGAATTTCTTTTCTGGCTCCTCTTCTTTCTCTTCTGACACTCTCTGTGCTTCCAATTCAATCATCTCTTCATCTGAAAGTTCTTTTATTTCACAATCTAGCAACTCCTCTACATCTTCTATTTCACATTCTAATTTAAGATTTTTTGCAACTTTAACTATTTTTTCTGTAATCAATTCCAGTTCCTCTCCTTTTTCAAATCCTTTAAATGTATTCGCATAATATTTTAGACACTTTTTCCAAATTCCCGACATACAATTCTTTGTTACACATTCTCATGCGGTCAAAATATTCTTGATACACTGAAGAATGCTGTACTGCTTCCAAAAGTCTCACAAAGATAAATCAGCATCTATCGCTTCGATGGCTTTTGCGAATGTCATTCTGAGGGAGGTAGTGAGCCTTGAATGCTGAAATAGTACCCTGATCCATGGGTTGAATGAGAGTAGTTGTGTTAGGTGGCATAAAAACCACTCTAACATCATGTTGAAGGTTGTCCAGATGAGGAGGGTGGCAAGGGGCATTGTCCATAATCAATAAAATCTCGAAAGGGTTACCTCTCTCTCCGCACAATATTCACGAGCCTGGGGAATAAAGCAGTTCATGAACCAGTCTTCGAACAGTGCTCGAGTCATCCAAGCTTTAGGGTTTGAACAGTAGTAAACGGGCAATATGTGCTTGTTGATGTGCTTAAATGCACGAGGGTTTTCTGAACGATAAACTAGAAAAGGCTTCAGCTTAAAACCCGCGGCATTCCCACCAAGCAACAAAGTCAACCGATCCTTAAAAGCTTTGAATCCTGGCATCCTTTTTGCTTCCTGGAATTAGGAATGCATTTCCATTGCAAGCCGGTTTCATCTACGTTAAATATTTGTTCCAGTAGATAACCTTCTTCTTTGATTAAGGAGTCGAAACTATCGACGAATTTTTGGACTTCATCTTCATCTGCACTTCCTGCTTCTCCTGTGACATGTGCATTATGCAAAGGAAATCTTTTTTTAAAACACTTAAACCATCCAGTACTAGCCTGAAAATCTTCTGTGCATGAGTCGAATGCAGAAACTATGAAACTTTCGTATAAAATCTGTTTCATAGTTTTTCATGGCTCTCATAGTTACTGCATTTGGCTTTGAAATAATGCTGGATTTAATATCCACTTGATTTATAAAATTTTGCATCGCCGAAATGAAGCCTTTTGTCTCTTTATTTTAGTAAATAATTTACGCACTGACCAGGAGTTTGTTAGTACTGAATGAGAGTTTTTACTCTTTTAATGTTTCTGCCTGGTCTCTGAGGAGAACCAACCAATTCAAAATAGCTGTCAGGCCAGTGAAACCTTATCAAAATGGATCAATACGAATATATGGATGCTTGGGAAAGCGATCGTGTCTGATATAAGGTCCGTGCTAGGCAAATTGCAAATGCCAGTGAGTGTATTCCCATAACCTTTGTCGTCAAATTTCATATGAAACTTTCATTGTTTCAAAGCATTTGGCTTTGAAATAATGCTGGATTTAATATCCACTTGATTTATATAATTTTGTATTGCTGAAATGAAGTCTTTTGGCTCTTTATTTTAGTAAATTCCTTAAAATCATTTTGTAACATGTTGGTACATGCAACTTTGTATAATTTTTTTTATCAAGACATTAAGTTAGTTTTGATAAAGAATAAATTGGTGAGATATGCAGTTATTTTGCCATGAGTTTTAGCATTTTAATATTCATTAATATAAAAATAAATTGTAAAAGTGTATTTAAAATATGATAAAAATTATTGATATCATTGAAAGGGTATTATTATTACTTTTTAAATAAATCTTCATGCTTTTTTTAAAAAAAATTAATGACTGCTGTTTTTATTTTAACAGATCGTGCTCCTCCATCTAGGAGGCCAGGTCAACTCTCATTTGCTGAACATGATTGTGACTGGAGAAGAAGGGGTGATGATAGAGAAAGAAATAAAGATTTTCGTGAAAAAGATGATGAGAGGGATTGGCGTATGGGAGCCTCAGACAGAGAGAGATTTTCTGAAAGAAATAAAGAAAGATTTCCTGAGCGAGAGAGAGAGAGAATAGAAAGATATAATGAAAGAGAGAGAGAGAGATTTTCTGAGAAAGACAGGATGGACAGAGACAAGTATGGTGAGAAAAAAGATAGAGAAAAGACAGCTGATGGAGAAAGATTTTCTGATAGAGATCGTGGGGAAAGAGAGAGATTTAATGACAGAGATCATGATAGATTTCAGGATAGAGAACGAGGAGGAGATAAAAGATTTTCTGACCGAGATAGAAGATTTCAAGATCGGGAAAAGAGTGGATTTGGAGGAAGAGACAGATTTGGGGACAGATCAATGCCGAATCGTCCACGTGATCGAGATTTTGACCGTGATCGACGGGATGATCGTAGTAGAGCTCCTGATGAAAGTGATTGGCGATCTGGTCCAAGAAAAGGTATGACTAAAATTGTTTAATATGAATTCAAATTTATTCATTAACTTTTTTGGGAAATGTAAAATCAGATGTGAGTGTGAATGTCTTTCGTTAAGTATGATCATTAGATTCCACTCTAGTCCACGCGGTTAGCCTAGCGGCTTTGCGCTTCGCAACCTGGGGAAGGAGTGTCCTAGGTTCGATTCCCGTCGGAGACATGAGGAGCTGAAGGATCTTCTCAGCCATAGCCAAGTTAGCCGGTCTTGGGCACGGGCAGTAGGGTTTTTTCCGCCAGTTTATCTGGTGTTTTTCATCTCGCAAGCAGGCAAACCGGCCCCGTGAACACACAGGGATACAGCCAAGAATACTTTGAGGCATAGGAGTGACCATTCTATCCTCGTATTTCGGTTACGAAATCCAAGCATGCTTGGAAGGTTGTGGGCCTTAAAGGCCTGTTAAAGCCATTGGGATGGGTTAGATTCCACTCTAGATACCAAATTGGAATTCCACAATGCTACGCATATGGGATTTTCCATAGAAAAGGGGGTTTAGTGTTTTCAAATAATTTCATATGATCTTTCATTTTATTATCAATTAGTAACCCATTCAGTACAAATGACCAGATAGCAGAATACTTCAAAATAGCAGTTTTCCATTTGCAGGGAAGATCTCAGGTTTGGCACCCTACAAAACAGGTAAATCAGACAACACAAAAATAATGATGTAAAATTTGCCTTGTAGTTTTAAGATGCTTCATCCAGAATTCCATAGAATCCCCCCACTCATAAGCTGCTAGTATACTTCCAGTGGTTGATGTTATGCTGTCATTGTTAGCTCTTAGTAGAACAACCATTATTATTTTATTCAGAACTCAGTTAACTGTTAGCCAACCCAGTTGGCCATATGGTTAGAGAATCCATTCAACAACCAACAGGCTGTGGGATTGAATCCCATGTAACACCTTTTTTTTTTTTTTTTTTTTACTTTATTTGGATATCTGGTACTAATAACATATAATAAACTGCACAGGAATCAGTAAGTTAGAAGAATTAAAATACATTTCATTTTTCTAGGGCGCTAGAAAGTTATCCAAATGAGTGGTTGCAATAAATACTTATAGTAAAAAAAAAAAAGAGTGATATGGTCATTTAAACAGAATGGCAGAAGAAAGATTAGCAAAAAAAATTTGCTTAATACTGAAATGGTAAGAAAATCAAGGTCTAGATGGACCGATTCAGTCAGATGTGCCTTAGAAGAACAAAATGTTAAAACAACAGTATTGGAGCACTAACAACTAATAGACCAATTTTTAGGAAAATTGTTTGTTAATAATAAGGCAAACACTAATCATGTGCTGTTATAGTAGCCTAAACCCCCTTAAGAGTACATATTAGGAAATTGATGATAATGGTTAACATCAAGCTAGATTACTTAAATAATTTTTCTTTGGATATATTTTGGATTTTGTAGTTACAAGATGTCAAAATGTCCATGGGTTTGACTTTCTCAATTTGTCCCTCTTATCCGTTGGTGAAAAAGACTGTAACTCATTAATATCGACTCCTAGATATTTAAAATAATCTATTTGCTGAAAGTTATAATTATCAACAACCAAGTTGGATGAATTTTAATGATTCCTTGAAATGCACATATTTTTAGTTATTTCCTGACAAAACCCATCATCTTACTTGCCTTAATCAGATGTAGTTTGTATTAACATATTGATGAGAGTCTACAAAAATGTAATGAGCATAACCCAGCAGGATGTGATTTTCATTCATTTATATTCTACTTTGATTCATGTAGATCTCTAATGGCTCTTTTCCATTAATATCGAGATTTTATTGAAAAACGTGATGGAATATTACTGTATGAATTCCTTGCAGACAGCATAGTTATTACATACTTCGGTCATATTTATATATATTTTTGTGGTATTCTAAAATGCATCGTTAAATCCTGTAGTGCATTGCATTGTATATTGTCTTATGCTTGTTTACAGTCTCTACAAACAATAGACGTACAGTTGACCTTTGAAGAACACTGGTTCAAACCAGTTTTAATTTATGGATCTGAGAGCTGGGTCAGAAGTAAAACACTTGACCAAAGACTAGAGACCACAGATATGCGAGTCCTGAGAAAGATTATAGGCATGAACAGATGGCATCAATGGCAATATCATATTAAAAACGAGGATATTAGGAAAGAACTTGACATTGTCAGCATCCAGGAATATGTTAGCAGAGCTAACCTCAGGTGGTATGGTCACTTAAACAGAATGGGCGTGGAAAGATTAGCAAAACAAGTGTTCTCTGCCAGGTTGGCAGGAAAATGACCCAGAGGAAGACCAAGATATAGGTGGATTGATATGGTACAAAGTGCCTTAGACGATAGAAATATAAGATCTGATAATGTTGGAGTCTTGACAAGTAACAGACTGATTTGGAGGAAAATTGTAGATAGGAAGTTAGTAATGATATAATTTTTTCATGTAGTACTGTCATATCCTGAACACCCCTTGAGGGTACATGGCAGAATTTGATGATGATGATGATAAAATTTTTATTTTATGCTAATTAGTGTATAGCTACCAAAAAGAAATCATATTGCTGCTGCTTCGTTATCAATGCATGAATCGTTATACCTGTAAATAAATATGAAAAATTTCTTTTATGCATTATCTTTTCATTTTTGATGTCTAGCATTACTAACACACATAACATCTACAATGTTTTGTATCATATAAGACAATATTGATGTAGATACTGACAAACATACGATTCATCTTGTAAACAGACACCATAAACTGTCAATAAATACAGTACAAGTACTCCAAATGTATTTTCACTACCTAAGGTAGAAGTGGAGGAATATTTTGATACTTTAGAGAAAGCATCTGACACAATGAAAAAGGAAAAGTTGGTCCTTGTTGGGGATCTAAATAGCATAGTAGGAAATGATTGTCAGACATACAAAAATATTTTGGGAAAATTTGGAAAAAAGAGCAAAGCTAATAATAATAGCCAATACCTCTTGGATTTCTGCTCAGGACATGGACCGGTTATTACTAACACCATGTTCAAACATAAAAATGTGCACAAATTCACATGGAGAGAAGAGACAAGGAATAAGAAAAGTCTCATTGACTATGTTATTGTTGATAGTGTTGTTTTCTCCTTGGTGCAGGACACCAGAGTGTACAGAGGATTTGAAATTGGAAGTGATCACTATTTAGTCTTGAGCAGGATAAAATTGAATTTCATATTGAAAAGAATAACATGTAAGAAAGTTTTAAAGCGAATAAAAGTTGAGCAGCTCTCAGATGTGAACTGTAGACTAAAATACAGAAATATTATTGAAAAGAAAATGAAAGAGTTTGAGAACAGGAATCAAACCTTGGAGATTCAGTGGCAAACTCTGAAGGAAACATTGATTGATTCTGCCAGAGAGGCATGTGGTGAGGTTGTCTGCAAGGATAGAAAAATCAGAACTCCATGGTGGACACAGGAAGTTAAAGAGGTAGTGAAGGAAAAGAAGAAAGCATATCAAAAAGTTGCTGGCAAATAAGGCAGCTTGTGCTCTTAGAGAATACAGAGACAAATGTAATAAAGTTACACAATGTGTAAAACTAGCTAAACAAAAGTCATGGAAAGACTTTGGTAAGAACATAGAAAATAAATATCAAGATGGCGGTAAGATATTCTGGAGGTTGTTGAAGAAGCTTAGAAATAGAGGAAAGAGTGCTGTAAAAGGAGATAGAGATGATAAAGTTGATATGAAAACGGGAGAAAAATATATCTTCGGAAAAGATACTTTGAAAAATTGCTAAATGAATCAAGCAGTGATAGCACAGTGGTAAAAAAAACATTCAACAGGCATACAGTCAGGAATATATATCCATACTTGAAGTAGAAAAAGCCATTAAAGGTTTGAAAAGTCGAAAGGCAGCAGAAGTAGATGATATTCGACCAGAAATGCTGAAGTATGGTGGTATAAAAGTCTTAACAGTGGCTGCACTGCATCGTTCAGAAAGCCTGGACAGAGGGACGAATTCCTGATGATTGGAGTAGAGTTCTCATAGAACCCATATATACAAAGGGAAATAAAACGGAATATGAGAATTACAGAAGTATTTCCCTACTGAGTGTTCCTGGCAAGATATATGAAAGTATACTTGGGAAACGGTTGAGAAGAATTGTGGAAGAAAAGCTTGGTGAAGAACAAGCTGGATTCTGGTCAAATAGAGGCTGTCAGGATCAGATCTTCACTTTACGACACATAGTTGAGAAAGCATAGGAATATAACAAAGATCTGTATTTATGTTTTGTCGATCTGGAAAAGGCATATGATAAGGTGCCAAGAGAGAAGCTATTCAATATACTACAGTTATATTGTGTCAATGGGACATTATATCAAGCAATAGTTAGTCTGTATTTGAGTTGTAACTCAGCAGTTAGAATTGAAGGAAGTACAGGAAGATGGTTTAATGTTTATCTGGTGTCACACAAGGATGTACATTATCCCCTCTGTTATTCATTATCTATATGGATCACATTATGAAGGAAAGTGGTATTAAACATGATATCAGAATTGGAGATGTTAATGTCAGTTCAAATTGAAATTGAATTGAATTGAATCATTGAAAATGTTAACTGTGCTGTGAACGGGGAACCTGTGGAACAAGTAAAACATTTCAGCTACTTAGGCACGATTTTTACTGAAGATGGTAAATTAAATATGGAAGTAGACAACAGAATCAACATAGCTGGTATAGTAGAAAGTCAATTGAATAAATTCATATGGAATGAGAGAAAAATTAGTCGGAACACTAAATTAGCTGTATACAAGACAGTGTTCAAACCAGTTTTAACTTATCGATCTGAGAGCTGGGTCAGAAGTAAAACACTCACCAAAGACTAGAGACCGCATATCATATTAAAAACGAGGATATTAGGAAAGAACTTGACATTGTCAGTATCCAGGAATGCATTAACAGAGCTAATCTCAGTTGGTATGGTCACTTATACAGAATGGGCGAGGAAAGATTAGCAAAACGAGTGTTCTCTGCCAGGTTGACAGGAAAACGACCCAAAGGAAATAGGTGAATTGATATGGTACCATGTGCCTTAGACGATAGAAATATAAGATCTGGTAATGATAATATTGGAGTCTTGACAAGTAACAGACTGATTTGGAGGAAAATTGTAGATAGGAAGTTAGTAATGATGTAAATTTTTCATGTAGTACTATCATATCCTGTATACCTCTCGAGGGTCAGGAGTTTGTTGATGATGATTTTGTTTAATAATGTTTTCTTTTTGCTTGCTTACTTTATTGTAAGAATATGGCACATATACATATATATGTGCCATATACATATATATGGAGAGCCATATACATATATATACATATACATAAGCCATATACATATATATATACATATACATTGTTTGGAGCCATGGACATGAATCCCTTATGGTTTTCCTCGAACATCTCAATAGCCGACATCAAAGTATTAAGTTTACTGCTGAGCTTGAAACGGATAATTCCTTGCCTTTTCTTGATGTCAAACTGACTCGCCCTTCTGCTGGTAAACTAAAAATATCGATATATAGAAAACCCACACATACCAACAGATATCTGCACAGTCGATCCCATCATTTCCCTCCTCATAAGCTTGGAATAATTTCCACCTTGGGACATAGAGCCCGTTCTCTTCTTGATGATCCAAATGAACTGCTTACAGAAATAAACCATCTGAAAACTTCTTTCGAAGTTAATGGATATTCCAAGAAAATCATTAACAAATTCCTTCTTAATCCTCCCAGACATCACTCAGAAGAAACAAATAGATTCAAAAGCAATATATCTATTCCTTACATAAGTACTGTTTCACATAAATTAGCAAAAGTTCTAAAGAAATACAATATCAGAACCTTGTTCACTCCACTTCCAAAGATCCGTTCCTTAATTAGCCACCCAAAACCTTGCCATCATCAACTCAAATACCCTGGCGTATATAAAATATCATGTGACTGCGATATTCCTTATTTCGGTCAGACAGACAAATCTGTAGAAATGCGTATGGAAGAACACATGAGAGACATTACTTACAAGAGACAGCGAGCAAGTGTATTATCAAGTCATATCCTCTTCTCGGCTAATCCTAATGATGATAACCAAAGTCACAAAGTCTGCTGGGAAAAATCTACAAACATCTTCCGTTGCAGTGACGAAATAGAGAGAAAAATTGTGGAATCGAGAGAAATCATCTTCAATAACAACTCATCTAAATAACAACTTAAGCTACAACCTCCCAGATAGTCATTCAGCTGTAATCATGTATTGGCGTTCACGTGATGCAGCAAGCACGCACTCTCCCAACAATGCAACAAATGAAAGAACAGCTTCAAATACAACTACAACGTTTTAATGCTAATTATGTATAAAGACTGTCTATGTTGTTCATAGTCTTTTAACCCTCAATGTTTAGTGTTTTTTCTTTTATAATGTCACCTGAAGAAGGCTGTTACAGGCCGAAACTAGTAGTGTGTTTATATTAAAACCTTTTTAATTAAATCTCGGTTCTAGTCATTCAATTTTTTTCATAAAACTATATATGTATATATATATATATATATACACACACACACACCATATTTTCCGGTGTATAAGATGCACCCAAGAAATTTAATACAATTTTCTGGAAAAAAACCTAAACTTTAAACTATGATTTTTAAAAAAAAAATGGATAAAATAATAGGTACTTTTTAATAGTAAACTGACCTTTCAACCCTTTTATTCCTGCTCTCCTAACGGCACACTCTTTAACTTCTTTTCTCCGCCCCCTACTTGATTTTACTTCACTGACCAATTAGGGTGGCATTTTTCTGCCAAACGTCCTTTGGTCGGCGAGCCAGTACGATGTCTTAATCCGGGAATCGGCCCTGAGCGATAGTTTGTTGTTTTTCTTTTGCTAGCCTCTAACTTAATCCCCTTTCCAAAATTTCTCTATGAACTTATTTAATATTTTAATTTCTAGCCTCTCACATACCATCTCTTATGAGTAATCCTTTTCTGTCTTATTTAGTTAAATTTTCTCTTTTATATCATATTACAACATTAATATATTCTTTCTTTTTGTTAGTTACTTCAACAAACACCTTTATATTTTATATATTTTATTGGATGCAAGAATATTTCCTTTTCTTTTAAATAATTCATCTATTAGCTTTTATGCAGGGTTCTTAATTTATTTGCTCCTCATGTTACACCATTATAGCTTGGAATTCTACATTCTTAAGATATCAGGTGTAACAAAAGGTTATGGCATCAGTGTTTTGGGATGCTAAAGGCATATTTTTTTTATTAATTATCTTGAAAAGGGTAAAACAATAACCGGGGAATATTATTCCGATCTTTTAACAAGACTAGATGAAAAAGTTCGTAAGAAAAGAGCCGGTTTGAAGAAGAAAATAATCACCTGCCCACAAAGGTGTTTTGGCAATTGAAAATTAAAGGATCTGTACTATGAATTGTTGGAACATCCACCTTGTTCCCCAGACTTGGCTCCCTTTGACTTCTATCTCTTCCCAAAACTAAAACTCTTCCTTGCTGGGCAACATTTTTCTTTGAATCAAGAAGTGATTGCAGTTATAGAGGGGTATTTTACTTAGAACAGCTATAGGGACAGGATAATGGTGCTGGAGCATCACTGGAATAAATGTATTAGTCTTAAGGGAGATTATGTTGAAAAATAATTTTGAAATGTATATATTCGTTTTTTGATTGTTAGCCCGAGAATCTTTCAGATCACCCTCGTAATTTCATATAAATTTATTCCATTGGCTTCCTACTATACCACTTTTGTTGATTCTGTTGTCTGTTTTGATATTTAATTTACCATCTTCACTAAAAATCATGCCTAAGTAGCTGAAATGTTTTACTTGTTCTTTAGGTTCTCCATTCACAATGCAGTTGATATTTTCAATGCTTTTGCCTATTTTCATTGTCATTGACTTGTTATTGCTAGCCTTCATACCATATCTATTAGAACAGTTATTCACTTTAGTCAGGGAATCTTGCACACTTGTACTAGATTTATTTAGAAGTGTAACATCATCTACATAAAGTAAAGAGCTGAGATTAACATCTCCGATTTTGATATCAGGTTTAATACCACTTTCCTTCATAATGTAATCCATATAGATAATGAATGATAGAGAGGATAATGTATGTCCTTGTCTGACACCAGATTTAACATTAAATCATCTTCCTTTATTTCTTGCAATTCTAACTGATGATTTACAACTCAAATAAAGACTAAGTATTGCTTCATATATAATGCCCCATTGACACCACAGAACTGTAGCGTTTTGAATAGCTTTTGTCTTCGTACTGTCTCATATACCTTGTCCCCTAAAAAACTTAAATATGCACATCTTTGTTATATTACCCTTGATTTCTCAAGTATACTTGCATAGATCTTACCAGTAAACTTAGTAGAGAAATACCTATGTAAATCTCACACTGTTTTATTTCCCCTTTTCATATATGGGTACTATGTGAACTTTACTCCAATCATCTGGAATTTGTTCGTCTCTCCAGGCATTCTGAACTATGCAGTGCAGCCACTTCAAGACTCCATATTTATAACTCCATACTTGAGTATTTCTGGTCGAATATCATCTACTCCAGCTGCCTTTCCACATTTCAGGCTTTTGATGGCTTTTTCTACTTGAAGTAATGATATGTCCTGATAGTATCATTTAGGATTTTTTTTTGAAGTAATTACTCAAGGATGTCTTTTTTCTCCAGTTTTCATGTTACCTTTATCATCTGCTCCTTTTACACCACCCTTTCTTCCATTTCTGAGGTTTTTTTAACAACCACCAGAATATCTTGCCTCCTTCTTTATATTATTTTCTATGTTCTTACCAGTCTTTCCATGACTTTTGTTTAGCTAGTTTTACATTTGTCTCTGCATTCTCTAAGAGCACAAGCTGACTTATTTTCCAGGAACTTTTGATATGCTTTCTTCTTTTCCTTCACTGTCTCTTTAACTTCCTGTATCCATCATGGAGTTCTAATTTTTCTGTCTTTGCAGACAACTTCACCGTATGCCTCTCTGGCTGAATCAATCAGTTTTCTTCAAGGCTTGCCACTGAATCTCCAAGGTTTGGTTCCTGTTCTCAAACACTTTCATTTTTTCTACAATAATCTTTGTGTATTTTAGTTTACAGTTCCCATCTGAGAGCTGCTCAACTTTTATTCTCTTTAATAAAACTTTTTTACATGTATTTCTTTTTAATATGAAATTCAGTTTTACCCTTCTCAAGACTGATCACTTCCATTTTCACATCCTCTGTACACACTGGTGTCCTGCACCAGGGAGAAAACATCACTATCAACAATAACATAATCAATGAGACTTTTCTTATTCCTTGCCTCTTCTCTCCATGTGAATTTGCTCACATTTTTATGTTGGAACATTGTGTTAGTAATGACCAGTCCATGTCCTGAGCAGAAATCCAACAGGTATTTGCCATTATTATTAGCTGTACTCTTTTCTCCAAATTTTCCCAAAATATTTTTGTGCAGTCATTTCCTACACTGCTATTTTATATATCTCCAACGAGGACCAACTTTTCGTTTGTTATTGTCAGTTGGTTTCTCTAAAGTACAAAAGTTCCTTAAAAAAATTCCTCCACTTCTAGCTTAGTAGAACCTTGTGTGGGACCACACGCACCAATAAGTGTCATTGTCCAGTTCTCCATTCAAGAAGAATAGGTTCATATTTTGTGTTGTTGAATACTATATCTATGACCCTTAAGCACCTACTATGTAAATAAGAAATCAAAATACAAAGAAAAAATAAATGAAAATAGAAAAAAAATCCTCAGCCCACCCACACGTTACAAAATGTACCATAGGTTTGCACATAACCATTTGTAGGCAGAAGCAACATATTAATAAATATATATACACCTAATCCTCTTTTTACGCGATAGATATGTTCCTAAAAATTACGCGTAAATAGAATTTGCGTAAAAAAGAACTACTGACTCCATAGAAAAAGTGAAGATTGGTTCCAAACCTGAAATATAACCAAAATAATGAAAAAAACAAACATTAAATTCATTAGGATCATACGATGTTTATTTACATTTCATGGAGAGCACACATACATATAATGAAATTTAATAACTTTAAAAAAACATATTCATTTCAGTTGTTTGCTAAGGATTCTATAAAAAAATTATCTTATTTGGTATCAGTTTCTGACATTGCAAAGAATTTCAGTATTTTGTCCCTTTGTTTCTTTACATGATACAGATGACAAACCAGTATGAAGCACACTATACAGAAATGCCACAGTTGTTTCGATACTTCTATCATATATCAATATGGCCTTATGCTTAGAATGACACTGCCACCATTATGAATTTAACCTTGCCTAAAAACTATACCTAGTGTTAAATGTAAGCAAATAAGATAAGAATCACTCGCAATTGAGTGAGTTTGCATCACAGGCAAACTCACTCATTTGCATCTGTGGGGACCCACTGAATTATTCAATTCAGTCAATAGGAAATTGGTGTATCTAATAATAATTCAGTATGCCTACGAGATGGTAAAAGTTTGCCATTACTGGCAGAGGTAAGCTCACTTATATTTCCACATTCCTTAAAGGAAATATTTCCTGTAAGGAAATATATATATAAAGGGGGGAAATGTCTATATATATAAAGGAAATATTTTCTTATGCATAGACTGAAGTAGTGATGCTTTTTTCACACTGGCCATTAATATGTAAGTCTCATTTTCAGTGTCTTGCAAGTTCATCACACACATAAAGTAGGCTTTGTGTGTGTGATGATCATATTGCATTTTATATCCTGATGTTTCCTTATTGGTAGAAGCAAAATATTAACTAAATTTTATTTAAATAACCTTTATGTTCTGAGTAACTATTGAACAGCTCCTCAGAATGTGTCTATCTAACACACAAGTTGACAATTTGTTCAGATACCATTAAAATAGGTGTTTGTAGTGTTTGTTAGTGTTCTAGAATATATAATGATTGTTAATATTGGTATATTACATGGTATATTACATATTAAGAAATTTTATTTCAAGGTGGTGCTTCTGAAGGAACATCATGGAGAGAAAGAGGTGAAAGGAGAGAAAGAGATGAAAGAGACATAGGAGATCGTCATGATAGGAGTCATATTTTGGATGAAACCGATGAGGAAGGATGGACACGAGTGCGGCGTTAAGGAAATCATATAATTATTGCAATCTTGGCTTCTTTGTTATAAGGGATTTAAAATATGCCTTAATTTCAACATTGCTTTGTATTATATAGAATAAAATTATCGGAAAGAGTTGCTGTAATCTTTAATTAAATATTTAAAAATCCAGTGATGAATTTTTTTTTTTTTTTTAGTAAATTATTAAATAAGATATGTTGTTTTTTTCTTTTCCCAAATCAGAAATCTGTGAATTCTGTGGTGTTATTTAATATAAAAATATTAATGCTAATACTGTGTAAATTAACATGAAGGAATAAATTTAAGATCCTTGAAAGATAGGACAGCACTTAATTAAATTATATATTGTCATGCATTTTTTTTTATGCGAATTCCACCCATGAATTGTAAATTGTAAACCAGTTGTACATTTGATAACAATGGTGGGTTAGGAATTACAAAATCAGGGAATCCTGCTCTAGAGATCAACATGTTACTTTTTTCAAGCTACTCTAGTAGCTTGAAAAAAGTCTGCAATTTAAACACTTTGAAATTTTTTCATTTATAGTAAGTAATAAAAATAATTTGAAGCAAGGACTATTAACCATTCTGAAGCTAGCATCAGATATATCATACCCTTATGCAAATTAATGTGAACATTTTATGCCAATTTTGACTGATATTCTCAGTCAGTCACTGCTTGTGTTCGTGTGTATATATATTTTTTGATGTGGATTGCAATTTATTTTTTCATGACAGAAAAAAAAATGGATAACCAGTAATTTTTTTTTTCCTTTAAAGAATTTTCTGTGAAGTATGAAATTTGTTATATATGCTCAACAGGGGTTAGGGTGTGCTAGGTGTTCGCATGCACACTCATGGAATAGCAATATCACCACTATTATATTTTTGCATTGAATGTTGAAGACTTTCCTAATTGCTTCGTGACTATGCCTAATTCCTAAAATTGAACACAGTATACTAATGATTTATGAAGAGAACACTTTCCTACGTGTAAACATTGCATCGCATTTGTCTTAATAGTTTGGGTGTGCAGTCACAAATACGGACACAAGGGTTGAGCCCTTTGAACAGAAGTATAGATGGCTCAACATGTCAAATTCTTAGCGTTCGTGGTTTTAAACTGTCCAGAAGGCAAAGAAGGGTGTGCGTTGAGACAACAACGTCCAGAAATCAGTGGCTGTGATTTGTTATTTTGTCAACCAATCCAATTGAACGTTGTCATTTGTCAGAAGTTGCTGTTTTTGCTTTCTGAGTTTCATCTGTTTTGGGTGGTGAAGTATGAACACTGATATAGACAAGTAATTTTCTATAAATGCTTTGTAACTTTATTTTGCCCATATTTACAATGGGAAACTGTGTTGACAATCTATTGAATTTTCTGCCAGAGCTTTTGCAGATGTATGATTGTAGTTGAAGGAGGTTGAAACTTGTATATAAATAAGTAAAATGAGTTATTTCAGCCTTTCTTTGGTTCAATCTGGAAAGATAATTTCCCAAGTGATTACTTTTTCCAGTTGTTTATATTATATGGCTGTATTTAAAAATCATATAAATATTCAAATTATTCATGTCTCACTATAGCATTTGCCAATGATAATCTAATCTCACCATGAAGCATAAACTCTTTTTGCTTCTCACATATGCAGCAAGTGTGAAGTGTAGCTATTTTTCATTTGACCTTTATGCTTTGCTTTGCCTACTCTGTATAGGGGAACAAAAAGGCGTTAGCTGATTTTTTTTTTTTTTTTTTTGTAATTGATAAATTAAAGTATTCAAATTTATCCAACAATTAATTGCATTGGGCCATTTTAGGAATGCATTCCTAAAACTTTCGTACATCAATAAAAATGCAATCATATGGTCAAATTGATGAGAATTCAGGTTGCATAAGCCACACGACAGCACACCAACTTAAGTGGGTATGTGACATGCCCACTGATGCTCAAAAATCATTGATATTTATACATACCTCATTCAAAGAAAATCTCTTCATACAAGAATGAGAGGAAAATGATATGGAAGCAAAAAGGATGCAGTATGTTTCATAAGACACAGCTTAGTGGGTTTTTCTAAAAACATATATTTTGCGGGAGGGAGATAATCATTTTTAACAATTTGGCAACATTCTGCTCAAGAAATTTGTGGAGAATTAATGGCTTAAAGGCAAATTTTCTCTTGCATCAATTTTTATTAAATACCTTTAATATCTTAAGTTTCTATCATGTCCCCCTTTTTCTATCTATCTACTAAACTTTGTAACCCACAAACCTTCAACCTATCCTTCAATCACCTCCTGTTTCCCAATAAACCCAGATGGCCAAATCTGTGCACAGTAGTCAAGATATTGTCCAATCATAGCCTTATAAAGAAGACAATAACTTCCTTATCTTTACTTGTTAGTGTGTTTTCATCATAAAGTCTTTTCATACCTAATGGCACATAAGGCTGCAGTGTGTTTTCAACATCCAAGTAATTTGTTGAGCTATTTTACCAACTTTTGCAATATGCCCTTTGAACTTTAATTCTTTGTCTACCATTATCACCAAGTCTCTACTCAATTTCCTGCAAACCAATACCAATACATTTCCTGCAAACCAATGCAACCAAACACGAAGTGCATAACTATAATTTGCAACATAAAATTGACAATCATTATCCTTTGCCCATAATGCCAATTTATTTAAATCATCCTGCAGGATATCTACATCACCTTTATGAACAATTGCTCTATTCAGCTTTGCATCATCAGCAAACAACTGAATATCCCCTCTTAAATCTTTCCTTGTGAGGTACTCCACTAGTCTATCCATCAGCCATTCCCTTATCCATGCTATTAGCCTCAAATCAATTCCCATCCTCTCCAGTTTTTGTAGTAGTTTTCCATGTGGTATTCTGTCAAATGTCTTGGCAAATCCAAGCAGTATCATGATGTAGCCATTACCTTTATCTAGTTCTGCTGTGACTTTATTACAAAATGTGAATAAGTTACTAAGACAGGACCTACCCTTCACAAAGCTGTGCTGTCCACTATGCAGTATTGCATCCCTATCCATCCACTGTTGTATTTTACCTATCAACAACTTTTCCAATACTAACAGCCACTCCCGATATATTAATTGGTCTGCAGTTTGCTACCTCTGTCTTGGGGCCACCTTTATGCAATCTTACCCTCTTTCCACTCCTTTGAAACCCTGCCAGAGATGAGACGTAGATTGAACAACTTCATCAGAGGAAATGCCAATTCTCTTGCACATTCACATAGTACATGGGCCATCCAGTCCCACTGCTGAGTTCACATTCATTTTTTTGTATGCTGAACACCTGTTCATCTATCTCAATTTTGATATGTGTATGTAACATCAGCAACTGTAAAATATTATTTTTACATTAGTACAATAGTACATTAGTACCGTGCATGGGTAGTGGGTTGGGAAAGGGGGAATTTGTTTACATTTGATTTGAATGACTTTAAATTGTATTCCTTGGGAAACACTGCAGGTGGGAGATTTCCACAGTGCAGCAGTTGCAGGGATGAAGGAAGAAGAAAAGAAATTTGTTCTGTTTGTTTCTATATGTACTGTGAAGGGATGTTGAGCAGCAGCTACACGTGTTCCAATGAGCTTAGTACTGAATGGAGGAATTATTGATGTTATTTCAGATGAGCATTTCCCATGGAAATATTTGTGGAATATACATACTGCAGAAACCATACATCTGTGTAAAAGTGGGGGGAGAGAGCTGGTAAGGGATGGATCATTGATAAGTCTAATTGCTCTCCTCTGTATTGAGGTGAGTTTTTGGGGGTCCCACTCCATATGTGGGAGCAGTATTCAATAGCTGGGCAGATTTGTGATTTGTATAATTGAGGCTGAGGATGCAATGGTCGTGAGGTGTTTATGCCAGGAGAGGTTTGATGTGAGGGCGATTCCAAGAAGCGAGATCTCAAATTGTCTGGAAATTTGGGTATCGTCAAAAAGGATACTGGGAAAAAAATGGTTCTTTTTTATGAGAAATAATACAGAACTGGGTCTTATTGGCATTGAAATTTATGTTATCCGAACCCCCATTGTAAGATGGCTTGGAGATCAGAGTTGAGGGTGGTGGTGGTTGATGTTCTGTAGGTTGAGGTGAGTTGTGTATTTACAGTTGCTGATGTTACACCTGGATGATACACCTTTACAAAATGATCACTCAGCAACTCAATTATTCTTTTTGCCTCTGTCAACTATTTCCCATCAGCACTGTTTAAAGTTATTCTACCATAGTAATTTTTCCTCTTATTTGCTACATTAAAAAAAAAAAACCTCTTGGGTTTACCTGTTTGAGAGAATTAGCCTGTGATATTCTCTCTACAGTCTGATTACCTTCCTTACCATAGTAGTCACCCTTCTTGCTTGCATGTTGTACTGCTCATTAGTATGCTGATCACTATTTTCTTTAGATTTCCTTCACAATGTTTTCTTTTTTTACAGCTTTTTCTTTATATCCCTAGTGATCCACTTAATTTCAACATGGTTTATCCTCCTGACCTTGGTAATGCAGTCTGATACAGCTACCCATAAGCAATCTCTGACCACTTGTCATACACTATTGACATTCTTTTCTTGTTGCTGCCTCTCAAGACATGACCCTGCTCCAAGATGGCTCTTGAGTCTCTCGTAATCCCCAGCCATATAGTTGAACATAAACCTCTTTCTTGACAGAGAACCTCCACATGTATGGCAACTTACCAGAACAAGACAGCATGGTCACTCTCTCCAGTTGGAGGCAGAGTGTCTTCCTTGGTTATGGATACATCTTCTGATGCTGTTATCAGATCCAACATCCTTAAACACCTTGTCCCATCTATTACATGTTGTTTCATGTAATTATCCCTTGACAAATGTATAAATCTGAATAATTATTTCCCATAATAATTATTCAGCCTACATTCGTTGTGCTGATATGCAGATATATGGCATCTACATCTTGATGTGGACCTCCTGGTCTATAACAGCAACTAACAATGTATTTTGTCCTATTTGCCTCTATCCCACACCAGACAGCCTTAAATGAACCATCTCCCTCAGACCCAGTATCCTCTTTAACTTGCAATTTTGTTGATTGTAATTCTGTAGCTATCACAGCAATACCCCACCTCCTGTCCTGTTCCTTCTATCCTCCCTGAAAATACAATATCCTTTACATTCTATCCCTGTAACTATATCATTTTCAGCCAAGTTGAGCTTACCAACTAAAAATTCCTCATCCTTATTCCTGATACTCCTTGCATTTGTGTACAATGTCCTTTTGTACCCATAGTTAAGTTGTGTAATGTCATTACCAACCGATTTAAATTGGAGACCTGTGAAATCCCATTTGGCATTGCATAATCATTACTGTACCCTTGCATATTTATCACAGGGATGGGCAGATATGCTTGATTTCATCCTCATCCTGGTTTTGCACTACTGTGATTTCACCAAACAACACTTTCTCCAAACATTTTACTCCAAAACCATTCAAATGCAGTCTGTCAGAGCATATACAACTTTCATCCATGAAACTCACTTCATACATCAATAAACTGCACATGATTCCTCCTGCACAATCTTCTCATTGGTAATCATAGCCCTTCTTCTCAATTCCTGTACAATATCTTTTTTCCCAGTTTCTTGCACTTTTATGCTTTCCCCATTCACTCTTTTCATGCTCTGTCCTGTATCACTTGCCAGTCATTTCTGCAGTCAGTCATGCTTAAGTTTTGTCCTGTGAAAGAATCCACGTAAGATTGCAATTTCCTTCCATGCTAGCATCTCATCATCCATTACTTTCAACCACTTCACATTCTCAGCCATGTTTTGTGCACTATCACTTACTGCTTTCAGTACTGCATTCTGCATGACACCTTGACAATTTTGCCTTGTGTTCTTATCACTCACTCCATTCTTTCATGACACACATTTCTTGTATTCATTTTACAAAACATTCTCTCTGTACTATCATACCGAAGCAGCAGATTCACAATCTTTACTTTCTTGCTCTTCATTTTCACTTTCAACTCTTTCATATCTTCTCTCATTGCATATTTCTCACCTTCAAATCACTTTTGTCAGCCAATACAATCAATTCATTCACTCTATTCTTCTGCATACTTACAGCATCGCTAACATCCTTTATCTCCGTACCTGGAAAACATACTTTTGTCGCTTTCTCATTAATTACACCTCTTATCAAATCCCTGTACAATATCTTTTTTCCCACTTTCTTGCACTTTTATGCTTTTCCCATTCACTCTTTTCATGCTCTGTCCTTCTGTATCACTTGCCAGTCATTTCTGCAGTCAGTCATGCTTAAGTTTTGTCCTGTGAAAGAGTCCACGTAAGATTGCAATTTTCTTCCATGCTAGCATCTCATCATCCATTACTTTCAACCACTTCACATTCTCAGCCATGTTTTGTGCACTATGACTCACTGCTTTCAGTACTGCATTCTGCATGACACCTTCACAATTTTGCCTTGTATTCTTATCACTCCATTCTTTCGTGACACACATTTCTTGTATTCATTTTACAAAACATTCTCTCTGTTCTCGCCCTTGTACCACAAACCATTCACTCTCAGCATCAAATACATCAAATGCACAATACATTGAACTAAATCATGCACGTTGATATTGGCCAAGATCAGTGTCTTCGCTGCCATTTTTCTTGTGTGTATTGGTGCCATAAAGAAAAATGATCTTGAAAAGAATATAACTAAGACAACATGACTTAAATACACAGTGAAAAATAAACAAAATACCACCAAATATATCACTCCATTCTTTCGTGACACACATTTCTTGTATTCATTTTACAAAACATTCTCTCTGTTCTCGCCCTTGTACCACAAACCATTCACTCTCAGCATCAAATACATCAAATGCACAATACATTGAACTAAATCATGCACGTTGATATTGGCCAAGATCAGTGTCTTCGCTGCCATTTTTCTTGTGTGTATTGGTGCCATAAAGAAAAATGATCTTGAAAAGAATATAACTAAGACAACATGACTTAAATACACAGTGAAAAATAAACAAAATACCACCAAATATAATAATTTAACTAATATCTACTAAAAATAACTTAGCTGAGCAGTATATGCTCAGCTAAGTGCATATGAGCTAATTACTCATTTACTCCTCTGCTACTCAAAACAATGCTAGCACCACCACCACCTGATCTGATATTAGCACTTCTTTTATTACAGACAAGTAATAACATTTTACAGCACTTTTGGCTGAGTACCATCTGGTGACTTAGATTACTTTGTATTCTTCTTTCCAGAAAGATGGTGCCACCTATTTACCATATAGTTTCACCAGTAATTCACCATTTGCACTTCTCTTTCCCGAACCATGCTATTATGTTCTCCACCACCATGATATTTGGACCAACTTGTACAAATTTGTATCTTCCAATTTGTAGCATTAAAGTTGCCCCTGAGAAATATAATGGCTTCATCATACGTCATGATCGAGGTTTTATCAAGAAGACTATAAAACTTTTTTCAAAAGAGGCACCTGTTCGTGGTAGAGGGGATCTACCATTAATAATACTCGCCATTTTCATTCTTATTCTTTGTCTTTGCTTTTCTTACTGTATTCTTTGCTCTACTTCTCCTGAGTCTTTTTTTTTTTTATTATTTTGTCTTCCAGACCACCATCACCGTGATCTAACACTTTATTGCTGTTCAGTGTTACCCATGGACATCCAAAAAGGGGGAAATCCTGTCTTGCACTACTTTTGCATCTGCAAGATGGGCAGCCAAGATCAGTGTTGTGGTGAGTCTCCTTCCCATGGTCTGGGGACAGGACCAAGGTTTGATGTGTATGATATCAGGGTAGCCTTTGTATTCCACTGCTGAGCGAACATCTATTTGTGGCTGTGTGGTGAGCTTTGATGCTGAATTCATTCTTCATCCCCTAGTTTATCAGCACCCCCCCCCCCCCCCCCCCCCCCCCCACACACACACACCTCAACAAACCCAAACAGGTACAAAAAGCATAGAATCATCAGCAGAAATCAAAAAAAAGAAAAAAAAACACACCAGAAGCTGCAAGAAATATGCCATTGAGTGTATGATTAGTAACTGCCCTATGGAAAAATTTCTCCCTTGTTTGGCTGGATCTCCAAAAAATGTACAAAAACTGTGGAGATATCCTTTATTGAAGCAGGTAAAATAGTACATACATCATTTATCGGGGGAATAATGAATACAGTTTAACCCTCCCATGCACACGCAACTTTTTTTTTTTTTGATGTTCCTGATGAAGACATGTTCCAAACTCAAGGATCAAGGAGTGACAGCTATAAGAAATGGTATGTGCGGATGGGCATCTGTTTCCCACTAGACACATCATCCTTACATTTAACAAACCCAAACCACTAGCATCTGTCAAAGCAGGATATCCGAAACTCCTTAAGGTGCTTTGTGTCAGAAATATGGTCATTCTAAAACTGTGTGTCATGGCTTTGCCATATCTGCCTGATGCAGCAATAAAAAACATTAAAATAAATAAAGACCAAGAACAAAACACCCAAATGCACTGTGAGTGAGACCAACATACATCTGAGCATGCCAAAGGTAGAAGGACAAAAAATATTGAAACATCCACCACAGAGGATCAAAGATATGCCTCCAGATCCTACGATGCCCAACAATGGATAGCATGAGTACCTCTGCTACCCCTCTGGGGAATAAAACAATGAATATACAGTGGAACCACTGTTGTCGAACGCCTCTGTTCTCAAACATATTTTCTGAACAAAAAATGCCCCGGTTTCTGAACAGACAAACGGCAACCGCGTGCTGAGCTGTAAGGTGGGAAAGCATCAGTTACACGGCAGCCTTCGTTCAGTGAAGACACCTGCTCGAATTTGCAGTGCGTTTTCTTGAATTTCTTTGTTTTGTTGTTTTTTTTTCATAAATTATTATTAATTAAGCCACCATGGGGTCGCAGAAGAATAGTGATAGCAGCAAATCGAAAAGAAAAGTTGTTAGAACCACCACGATAGAGGTGAAAAAAGAAATCATATCCGAAAATGAAAATGGCGTTCATGTCGGATCTTGTTATGCAGTTCGGTATGGCGAAATGAACAATCTGTACAATACTCAAAAATAAAGAGGCGATCAATTTTCGTCTTTATTTTATCTATTTATTGTGTTTATTCTTTTTATGTAAGATTTTATGCATTTTCATTGTTTGTATACGATCTTATGCATGAAGTACTGTTGTAAAGGTTTAAATAAACAATTATAGGATTATTATTATTATAATTACAGCTATTTTGCCTGCTTCAGTTAACAATCATAGGATTGTTTAAATAAACAATCCTAGTGTAAGCTAAACACATGGTTCAATACTAGGGCAACTCTTAGCAAAAGTAAAGTTCTGATCACTATCCTTAGTATTTCCCATAATGTAAAACACATCTCCTAGAAGATGTATGATGTTATACATTATGGGGGAAGGTCATTACCCAGACTAGTTTCACTGAATAAGTAAAGCCATCTTTAAAAATTAGGACGATCCCTAATTTTTAAATGAAGGGGATATTAAATCCCACATTATTTCAAAGCCGAATAAGAAACTTGAAGATAGAAATCAAAGAGTTTCATGCCGAATATACAACCTTAGTATTATCTAGGTCTGCCTACTCACTGATAAGACCTCAATGAAAGTCGAAACCGGTCTGGGTAGTGACCTTCCCCCATAATGTATAACATCACACATCTCCTAGGAGATGTTTTACATTACGGGAAATGGAAATACTAAGGATAGTGATCAGAACTTGACCCACCTTTGCTACGAGTTGCCCTACTATTGAACCATGTGTTTAGCTTATGCTAGAATTCGCCAAAACTTTTATAGTTTGCTATATATTTGGCATGAAACTCTTCGATTTCTATCTTTGAGTTTCTTATTCAGCTTTGAAATAATGTAGGATTTAATATCCTCTTCATTTAAATAATTTTACATCGCCGAAGTGAAGCCTTTTGGCTCTTTATATTTCAGTAACTTATTGGTGCACCTTTTTGACAACTCGTATAGCAAAGTATATAAGTTCTACTTACTACAACCTTAGTATTATCTAGGCCTACCTACTTACTGGTAAGACCTCAATAAAGGTAGTGACCTTCCCCCATAATGTATAACATCATACATCTCCTAAGAGATGTGTTTTACATTATGGGAAATACTAAGGATATTGATCAGAACTTTACCCGCCTTTGCTACGAGTTGCCCTAGTGTTGAACCATGTGTTTAGCTTACACTAGGATTCACCGAAACTATTATAGTTTGCTATATATTCAGCATGAAACTCTTTGATTTCTATCTTTGAAATAATGTGGGATTTAATATCCCCCTTCATTTAAATAAAGATAAATCTAATATAATGGTTGGAAGTTGGGTGATATCACAGATAGACAGAATATGAAATAAATGGATTGGATTAGTAATCCCAGTTTTCCTTAATTAATAGCAAAGCAGGTGTTTTTGATTGTTAGCTGAATACGGGAGCACAATGCATTGACTGGGTATTTTTTTTTTTTGTGCAGAGGGGAAGAAGAGGTGGTGGTAGTCAGTATTAAAGATGGGTTGATGTCTTCTTTCTTATTATTAATCCTTTCTGCAATAATGAGTTAATAATACCTCACCTTCTACAGCTTATAAATATATAAAAACAAATTGGGAAGGTTTCAAAGAGATTGCCGAAAAATACAGTAAATTTGTTGCTTATAGTTAAAATTTGAATGTGTATATATATAATATACGACACATTGATACTGTTTTGGGGAAAGAAGCATAGGTGATATATATACATTGCTTTACTGCTCAAGATGTCTGCTTGATTATCCTAGTGGCTATGTGCTTCGCAACCACATGCCTGGGGAAGGAGTGTTCTAGGTTCGATTTCCATCGACAACGTGAGGAGCTTAAGGATCTTTTTCAGCCATAGCCAAGTTAGCAGTCTTGGGTGTGGACAGTAGGGTTTTCCACCCAGTTTATCTGGGGGGTTTTCATCCCACAAGCAGGCAAACCAGCCCTGGGAACACACAGGCTACAATCATAGGATATACTACTTAATCCCTCATTAGGAGGGCTCAACCAGTCCTGAATGGGGGGAACCCCACATGAATAAAAATAATAATAAATAAACTGCTCAAAATGTTAAATTATGAATTCTAGTAGCAAGGCTTATGTTCTTGAAGATGGCAATGTGACGTTGCCGAAATATAAAAGTTATTCATTAAAGTTACCTTTAATTAATATACTTTATATGCATTGTTAATTTTGTAAATTAATTACCAGTTAAATTATGAAAAAAGGGACAGTGTACATTTACTCCTGATGAAATAATGAAATGGAAAAGAGATGAGCCAGGAAATGGATTTTACAAATAATATGACAAAATAACTAGTGTTATTCTGGTGAAGACAAAAACAGCTGAGACACCTTGAAATTATTATTATTGTGCAGGCACCTCCAGAGAGTCTGAAGACTCATTGCAAGAGACCCAAACTTTCCACACAATCTATCATATCTCTCCTTATAACCATTAAAAGACAAAGCACTCAAAACTGACTGGCAATCCATTCCATACATCCACAACTCTCCAAGCAAAAATTCTAGTCCACACAACTTTACTAACGATGCCATTACTAAATTTCCAAGAATGACCTCTTGTTCTTCTTCTGCCCCCCTCTAAGTGCTGAAGTATTTCCACTGCATCACTCCTATAAAACCCATTTAGTAACTTAATTTTTTCTATTATATTCAATCTTTTTTGCCTATCAACTAACTTCTGCAATCCACAAACCTTAAATCTTTCTTCATAGGAAACATTCTACAGACCACACCTCTCTCTTTTGCTCACCTCTGAATCCTCTCCATCACTTCTTCATCCTCAAGAAATGCAGGAAGTCAGATCTTAATACAGTAATCCAGATGTGGTCATATCAAGGCTTTGTAAGGAAGAATGATAACTCCCTTATCTCTGCTTGTTAGTGTGTTCTTCAATAACAAAGTGATCTTGGCTACTTTAGCAATATGCCCTCTAAACTTAATCTCATTGTCTGCTACTTCATCGATTTCCTGAAGTACCCTCAATGTGGTACACCACTTGTAGTCGTTCTATCCCAAAATGCATAACCTTACACTTTTCCACATTAAATTTTCACCCATTATCTTTTGTCCATACTGACAGGCTATTTAAATCATCCTGCAAGCTTTTCACATCACCTTGATTAACTATTACTCTACCAATTTTGAATCCTTAGCAAACAACTGAATATTTCCTATCAGATTATTTCCTATATCATTTATGTACAAATTAAATAGTAGCAGTCCTAGCATGGAACCTTGTGGCACACTTCACCTGCTTTCACCTCAATTCTGCTCCTCCATATATACTAGTTTTTTGATATCTGTCTAGCAGCCATCCTATTATCCATTTAGTCAGTCTCATATAATATACATTTCTCCTAATTTGCATATCAGGGTTTCATGTGATAATCTGTCAGATGCATTTGTAAAATCAAGTAGAATCAATATGTAAACTTTTCCTGTATCCAACTCATTTGGTAAATTACTAATGCATGACTGACCCTTCACAAAAGCATATTGTTCCTCATAGAGTAGCATATTCACCTGTTCTTGAATTCTCTTTTTGACCAATTTTTCTATACTTTTACCACTACTCCTAAGATGCTGACTTATGACTACTGCAGTCTTGGAACATCTGTTATGCAAGGGCATCTCCCCCCCCCCCCCCCTTCTCCCACTCCCTTGGAACACTACCCAAGCTGAGACTTAGAGTTTATTCAGAGTCATTGCCAGTTACTTTCACATACACTCAAAATGCAAGCTGATATGCCATTTAATAACACAGCTGTATTTTACATTGAGATTATACAATATGCTAAGAATCCCTGATTCATCCACAGCTGTTTCCACATAAGTATGTCACAGAATTAACCTCAAAGTTACACACCTCAACAACAATTAACCTGATATAACTTTGCATAGTAGTCACTCAGTAACTGAACTATTTAATCTGCTTCTGTCACCTCATTACCATCAGCACTCATTAAGGTTATTCTTCCTCTTACTTGCCACATAATGAAAGAGGTCTTTGGGATTTCCTTTGGCCTGCTCATCTAGTTTCTTCTCATAATCTGATTTTGCTTCTTTACCATGCTGGTCTCCTCTCTTGCTTGATCCTTGTACTATTCATGAGCTTTCTGGTCATCTTTATCCTTATATATGCCCCACAACATTTTCTTCTTCTGCAGCTCGTGCTTAATGATATCACTCATCCATCTAACTCAAATCTGATTAACACTCCTTACATTAAGGTATACAATTTAATATTAATTCCTCTAGATGCCCCTTAACTATCTCTCAATATTCTGTTGCATGGGAAGGATGTTAGTAGGTTTTATACTACAAGGCAGGAGATTATGAAAAACATAGGAAGAAGTTTGCAAGAGAGCAAGCTTCTTCCTATGTTTTTCATAATCTCCTGCCTTGTAGTTCCACATATATCCTTCTTGACAGATTATTCCTCATGTTTTACAATCGCCCAAGTCAAAACTGTATGGTCACTTTCTGCAATCGGAGACAATGTGGCTACCTTAGTTATGGATAACTAAGGTTATTCTGATATTCTCATACCCGTGGTCCTCTTCATCACGTGCTGCCTCAAGTAATTATCTCTCAGTAGATATATAAATTCCATCTCCTTGCCATGTGATCTTTCTTTTTCTTCCTTTCAGTCTATATCTCCATAGTTGAAAGTCCCCCATAATAATCACTCGACCTGCACTCGTGCTAATTTACTGATACATGTCTTTCAGATTATCCTCGAAACCCCTTATCCTTAATCTCACACCAGACTGCTTCAAATGAACAGCCTACCCCCCACTACATATCTCCTATTCTTTTTGTCTGTTATTATTAGCATTACCCTTTCCCCCATCCTATCTTCTCTGAAATACTAAGCAATTCACACATAGTCCTTTCGAAAATCTCACTTGGTGAGCCTGATCTGAATACCTCTAATTCTCTTGACATTGGTTAAAAATCTGTTGAGTAAATTTCATTGCTAATTTGTGTCTTTGTTCCAAAAGAAGGCTCTTTTTGGGGAAGTCAGGTAGTTTAGGTTATTAGAGAAGACAAGGTAAGAAATGGATCCGAAACAAGTAGAACTGTTTCTCAGAAATTTGGAATGAAGAGAAAAACTAACATTAATGGCAAGTAATAAATTTTAATTCAGAACACAGGCCATTATCAACACTATGTTCCAATATAAAGATGTACATGAATTCACATGGAGAAGAACTCATAAGAAATAAGAAGACTTATGACTGACAGTATTTTCAGTCTGTATTCAGGATATGAGAGATTTAAATACAAAATAATCTCATCTAGTTTGCAGTAGGATAAAAATACATATCATGTTGATAAGAAAAATATACACGTATTATTTTATGCTAGTTGCTTTTTATAATGACAAAATATTCTGTTCTTTTCCTCTTAGAACATTCTGCAGGACAACAAGCATAAGCCAGTCATTACAAATTTCCCCATGTCACTCTTATTGAAATTTTCTGCCATTCAGGTATTTCACTAATACCTTTTATACTTTAATACTAATATATTTATGCTACTAATACCTTAATATACTTATATAAAATATATCAATTTTGAAAGTAATCAGATGATCAGCTTTCAGAGGTGAATTGTAGACAGGCAGCCATTTTCCAAGAAAAGTGAATATAGTATAGGATACTAAATATAAAGATAACATACTTAGATCAGTTAGTCAAGTGCATTTTTTCTCCCAGAAATTCATATTTATCGGCCATAGAAACCACTATTTTAGACAATATATTGTGTTAGGAACAATGAGGTCGTGACAGTTGTCTGTTGTCTCTTCTCTGGTTGCTGTTTAAATTTAGTGATAGTCTTGGGCTAGCTGTGTGTGGTTGACTAGGTGGTATTTGACGGCCTCAAAAGTTAAAGCTAAAACAGCCCTAACCACTCCCCATTGGAATAAAAGGTATTAGTGAAATACCTGAATGGCAGAATTCAGGTATTTCAATAAGAGTGACATGGGGGAAATTTGTAATGAGTGGCCTGCAGAATGTTCTAAAAGGAAAAGAACATAATTTTTGGTCATTATAAAAAGCAGCTAGCATAAAATAAAGGCTGGTTCTTGTTGAACTAAACAGCAGAGTATTAGATGAATCTCAGTCAGAGTTAATTATATGGGAATTACAGTCAAGTGTCATTGTGGATACCATTATAACTCACTATAATAAAAGACTGGAAAGTGCTGACCAAAGCTCATAGGTAGAATGCAGTGCTAGAAAATATTTCACTAGTTCCTTTGAAAATGTATCTGCTGGAGTTCAGTTTAGGATATATGTTACTTATTACTGATACAGGTGAACCTCTACTTGAGAACTTTCAAGAAATGAGCAATTCATATATATGAACATTGTGAAGACTATTCATTTGCAACTCTCAATTAATTTAATGATCACATGACCCCACGCTTGTGTATGTGCAAATGCAGAAAATGTTTTACAACAAACAAACTCCGTTGATATTTTACAATCTGCAACCAAATTTTTGTTTGTTGTAACAGAGGTAAACGTAGCGATTATGAAATTTCTTGAAAGTGCAAAAATGTTGGCAGACATCAAAATGGGTTACAACTAAGCAATCTGAAAATGAATTACCTGCTTCTGTTGATGTTTGTAACATCGTTTGTTCTACAATTGCAGCTTTACAAGACAAAAAATTTGTGTTTATGCTTGACGTACATGTCATGTTCACTCTGAAGTTATTTATAAAAAACATCTTCAAATAAATGGGAATGCTGTAACTTAGAATCAAAAAAAACTTTTTCTTACATTCTGTAGAATGTGTTAATGGAGAGTTGGCATCCTACAAATAAGTGCATGAAATAGGAAGAGAAAAAAGGGAAAAAAATTAAATTTGTTTCAAATTATGAATCGTGACTATCTTTGTATAAAGGTAATTTATTTCAGAAACACATTAATGATTTTACAAGTTTATGAAAAAAATAAATTCAACTTACAAACATCCAACATAAAAAAACATGTTATGTTTGTAAGCTGATGTTTGACTACTAGATTTCAACACAGCTTTAAATTCACATGAAGCCAAGAATAAGAAAATTGTCATCATTTTATTGTAGATAACTGATACCATCGAATCCTTTATATACGAGAGTATATAGGGGATTTGAAAGATCAACTTTAAAAGAAATATATATACACATACACACAAAAGTTTTATAAAGAATCAGAGTGGCAGGCAGTTCAAGGTGAAATGTTGACTAGAATACACAAATATTATTTGAGAAAAAAAGTGAAGCAATCTGAAAGCAATACAAAAATTGGTGCCAAGTTGCAATATGATTTTGCAGATAATTTCACTGCATGCCTCTCTTTGAGGTAGGTAGTCAATTTTTCAAGGAAAGAAAAACAGAACTTATTATGTATTTGAGAAATTAAAACAAGCAGTCCTAGAAAAGAAGAAATTTGCTTGGTGAAAGTGCTATGAGAATGCAGAAAGTCCATGCAAGAGGAGTTCGGAAGGCATGCAACTTATGATAGCCTATTTCATTAAATATGTTCATCAGCCACCTAACTTCTGCAACCAGCGGACCATGATGACAGTTGTTGCTGCCTTTAAAACATTTATTTAAGAAATACTTTTGCTTAGGTTATTGGTACTACTGAGAGTTAGAAAATAGTAACTTTTGGAAGGAATATATCTTGCATCATGTTACAAAGAATGTGTATGGAGTGAGGCGACATCAAAGTGTATGAATAATGAAAATACATTTTTATACTTTCACAGGATTTGTCAAAGCATTAGAAGAGAGAGGTGACAAGATAGTGCAACTAGCTAAAGAGTTGGAGATTGACAATGAAGTAGAGCAGTTATTGAAAGCCATTGAAAAAGAGAGCTTGAGATACAGAAAATTGCAGAAGAGAGAAAAAAAAAAAAGCAGAACAAGAAGCTGAGTGTAAATGGAATGATGACAGAGGATTTAAAGTTGACCCAATGAGTGGTGCTGAACAGTACATGGTGTTGACCATGATTAGTGGAGGCAGGTTCAACTCAGTAGAGCAGTGTCCACATAAATAACTATAGAAAAAGCATAATGCAACAACAGAGCATCTATTTGCCAGAGATGTTCTGTGGTGCTGCATTAATTTTTTTTTTTTTTTTGGAAGCCAAAGAGATCATGGACAGTACTTATGCCAGGATAGGTAGACATGAAAGTCAGTCCAAAAGAGAAAACAAATTGTGGAGTGTACTGTCATCAGTAAAGCTATGAATATTATTATTGTACAGGCACCTGCATGGAATCCGAAGACTCATCGTGGAAGATCCAAACTATCCACACATTCTATCATACCTCTCCTTGAACCCATTCCACTCATTCACATCTCTCCAAGGAAAAATGTAGTCCTTAAAGCCTACTAACTACACCTTTATTCAACTTCCAGGGATAACCCCTTGTTCTGTCCCTCCAGCCAAGTGCTGAAATATTTCTCCTGAATCAATCCTATAAAACCCTTTAAGCAACTTAAATGTTTCTATCATATCCCCTCTTTTTCTCCTATCAAAAACATTCTGCAATCCACACACACTATAAATTTATCTTCATAAGGAACGTTCAATAGACCGCTCACCATCTTGGTTACTTGCCTCTGTATCTTCTCTAACACTTCCTCATCCCCAGCATACCAGACTTGAGCACAGTAATCCAGATGTGGACATATCAAGGCCTTATAAAGAATAATTTCTACTTGTTGGTGTGTGTTCTTTAATGGCCAAGTAATTTTATGGGCTACCTTAGCAACATGTTGTCCAAACTTTAACTCTCTGTCTACCACCAATAAATAAATCTCGAGCTTCATCTATTTCCTGGAGTACAGTGCCATCAATCTGTCTACCACCAATAAATAAATCTCGAGCTTCATCTATTTCCTGGAGTACAGTGCCATCAATGTGATACATTGCTTCTGGCACCTCGTGACCATCATCAATCATTAAGGTTAATCTTACATAGTTATTCTTCCTCTCACTTGCCACATAATGAAAGAACTCTTTGGGATTTCCTTTGGCCTGCTCAGCTAGATTCTTCTCATAATCTAATTTTGCCTACCTTGTCATGCTAATCACCTTTCTTCCTGAGCTTTGTAGTCACCTTTTTCTTTTTACATTTATATATCCTACACAACATTTTCTTTTTCTACAGCTCGTGCGTAATGTTATTACTCATTCATCTAACTCTACCTGATTAACCCTCCTTACTTTAGGTATACATTTTAACACTGCTTCCTCTAAATGACCCTTAACTATCCCCCATGCACTACTAGCATCCTTATCTCCCTGCAGTGTTTTATGCCACAGCACAGATTTAAACTTCTTCCTAAGTTTGTCATAATCACCTACCTCATAGTTCCACATATAACCCTTCTTGACATGATATTTTTCCAATTGGTGAAGGTGACTGTGCGGTCATGATCACACGGTCACCTTCACCAATCTGAAGCAATGTGATCACCTTGGTTATGGATAACTCTTCTGAGCCGATGACTATACTCCATGCCAATACTCTCAACACCCCTAGTCCCCTCCACATATAGCCTCAAGTAATTCTCTTAGTAGGTGTATAAATTCCATTTCCTTCCTGCAATGTGATCTCTCTATAGTTGAAGTTCCCCATAATAATCACTTGACCTGTAGTTGTACCATGTCTTCCAGATCATTCATGGAACTCCCTGGCCTATAGCAACAATGAACTATATATTGTCTTACTGGCCTTAATTTTCACACAGGCTGCTTCAAATGATCCTCTTGCCTAACTCCTATTCTTTTTGGCCTGCAATTTATCTGCTATCAGCAGCATTATCCCTACTCCATCCTATATTCTTTATCTTCCCTAAAAATACTAAACTGTCGTATTCCTGTAACATCATCAGCTGTTATTCAAGTCTCACTAATGCCTATAACTTTTGTCGAGGTTCCACTAATCAATGCCAAAATATTCTCTCTTGTTCCTGATACTTCTGGCATTACAATATAGAAACTGCATCATCCCTTTAGGCTCCGCCTTTACTTCTTGAATTAACTACTCTATTCAATATTTTTGCTTGAGAGTTTTCACACTTGATCATTCTCTCGCCTCATGGGTGCCTTCACACAAACTCACCTGCTTCCACCTTAATTGCTTAAGTTTTCCTGGATTTGTGCTTCAAAATGTTTAGTTAATAAGCTCTAACCAAAACCATTTAGATGCAGTCCATCAGCATTATATAAATCTTCCTTCTGTCAAATGCAGACCACAGATCCTATGTCCTCTTTCTGCATAAGTGGATTTCATGCACTTATGCAGCAAGGGATTAACAGGGCTGGTAAGCTCTACTAATCTCTTGCTGGTTCTGCAATTTTTCAATTTTGCACATTAGCTATTAATGCCCTTCTCAATTCACCTCTATCATAGCATGGTAGAAGTCTTACAATCTTCACATTCTTGCTCTTCAGTTTTGCCTCTTCTACAACTCATTTACATCGCTCATAGCATACTACAGGTATTAATGATACTAGTTTTTTTTTTTTTTTGTATTGGTGATGGTATAAATCTTTTCTCATCTAGATGCAAAAAATTCTGTTTGTTTTAATGGCATCTCCCTGCTTGTTTTGAATGTTTATGCTGACTTCTGCCTTGTATTGGTTTTTCAAATTCACATTTTTCACTAAATTTTATCATCTAGCTTGAAAATTGATATATATCGTCTATAGGGGCCAGGCCCCACCTGTATTTGTATAACTAGCCCAATAATTGTAGTTTTAAAAAATGTTTCTTGTAATTATTATTTTTTTATCTATTTCCAACACGTTTTATTGTTTAATAAGAAAATTACTGTAGTATTTTATGGCAATATTGTATAATGCGACTTAGTATGGTCTCTGGGGCCAGCCGTGGCTGGCCCCATTTTATACGTGTAGAACACAGGGCATGTATGAGACAAGTGCACTAAGCGATCGTGTTTGTTTACCGGGTGCATCGCTTATCTCGGGACCAGTTTAGTCTGGCCCAGTCACTGCGTTTGTACGTAAATAGCGGGCGATTCTTTCATTGTCTTATTATTTATTCTCATTGTTGATCTGTTTTATTATTTTTAGTGTGTTTATTTATTGTTGTCGTTTTTTGTTATAATTTATTTTAAAGTTTAAATTTTTATTACGTCCATAAACAATACATTTTAATTATGAACAAAATCGATAGTTTATTGGAAAAACGTTTCTCATTATTTCTAATGAGAAACTTTCAACATTGATTTATAAAATAAATAATAGAAATAATAATGTTTTTGTTTTAAAACTTGAAAAATTAAAACATTTTGCAGGGTGGCCAGCTGGAGTCGAACCAGCGTCTTTGGATTTTCGGTTTCCCTGCTCTAGTCCATTGAGCTTTTTTTTTTTTTTTTTTTGCTCTAGTCCGGTGAGCTTTATTTGTATAATCAACATGCTATGTACATTCGGAACTATATACAAATATTTACAGTCTATGTACAATATTTACATAGCATGGTTGTTGTTGTTTACATATTATTCTAATATGTTGACAATATCAGTTTGCAAGTACATTTTTTTCTCCTTTTTTTACACATAATATTTTAGATATATCTATTTTCATGTATGTTACTAACCAATTACATTAGTTTTATATTTGTACTATTTTTTTTTTTTTTTTTTTTTTTTTTTTTTTGTATTTGCATGTTATTTTTACTCTTTACATCATTCATTTCTATTCCCACAGCTATACAGCTGGCGGGTTACATCTACATTTGAATATGCAGGCATTCAATTTATACGATTAATATACATTGCGTTATTGTAACAAATCTTTTGCTAATGGCACATTTAATAATATATCCTTACCATATATATATTCATATACATACATACCCATATATACATTGTTTTACATCAGTCATTTCTATTCCGACAGCTATACACTTGGGGTGGATTAAATATTTACATCTTCTTTCTAACTTGCAGACATTCATTCTACATCTCAAATATGTATTGCGTTATTGTAACAGCTCTTTGTTATTTAGTCATTGAGTTTTTCTCCATAATGTGTAGGTATATTTTACATACACATGTATTTATATATATATATATATATATATATATATATTGTTTTATGGTATATACATTTCTTGCTGCATGTGTTGTATTAACATTTTTTTTTTCTTATCTTATACATAGAACATGCACACCCAATGTATTATGATACATATAACATACAACATTTATCTAGTATATTACATAATATAATGTGTGCATACTATATGTACACTGCACATTGTTTTGTATGCCATTTATTATCATTATTCACATATTAAAGATTATATGATCAGTAATTTATTAGAATGCAATGTGTTCACATATATAATGTATTTACCTCATGACTTTAATTTCATTATTTTACGAGTGTGTTGGGTTGGGCTAGTTTTTTTTTTTTTTTTTTTTTAATGTCTAAGGAGGTTCCTTTATGGGTATTATTGTTATCTTTCCTTCTTCCGCTATCAGACCTATTTGTCTCCACTGCTGTTTTGTTATCTTTTTGTTGTTTAGTGTGTCATTGATTATTTCTTTTAGGTAGTTGTTAATTTTACTTAGGGTCTTGATTCTCTTCTGTGTAATTTGTCGCATCTGTATGACTATATTGCATGCATAGTTATTATTATTATGAGGATCTTTTCAATTTTGTTTGTTTTCTGGTCTTTCAACCAGAATAGGTTTTTCTCGGTGAATGGTTGTTTCTTACGTAGGAAGTGTTCCATATTTGTGAAGTTTCGCGACAGTATAACATGATGTGATGTATTGTTTCTGGGAAGGGGCAGAATTGACATTTGGCCAGTCCTTGGATTGGAATCTTTTTTTTTTTTGCTATGCACCAAAGTTTTGTAGGTAAGCATGCATGGTGAACTTTGTAGAATAAAGTTTTGTAGTTAGGAGATATTGGTAATCTGAACGCTTAGTTTAGAACAGGACTGAGATTAATTTCGGCTCTCCTTTCTTCCCTATGTTTGGGGTGGGTGGGGTGGAAATGATTGTTTACTCAGCATCATATAGAGCTTTCTCAGTTTGTTTGCTAATAGGGTATGAACATCACAATGTTCGGTTACGAAAGAGTAACCCTCCGCTATTTCAACAAACAACCTCGGGCTTTGTTTATTGATTTCTGGTAATGAAACTGATAAACCTGTGTGGTTGGCATTTTTGTTGGAATGTGATTTTGTACGCGTGGTATGTTTTAGTGTGTGCACATGCGGCTGTTATTGCTCTGGCAGTGAGGGTTTTTAAATGAATGTTTAGCAGTGCTAAACTACCCGCATCAACTTCTTTTGCCCCAACTCCTATTCGGTCTAATGTTTCAAACAAGTATTGGTGGCTACACGTGTCAAATGCCTTTTGGATATCTAGCCCCATCACAATACATGGTTTGTCTGTGAGGCTGTAGTATTCAGAAATGCATTGGAGGTGCATTATTGTGTCAAGAATGTTTCTTCCTTTCACTGCACATGATTGTGCTGGTGAGATAAGCTTATGGAGGTGTTTTTGTATTCTGTGAGTGAGTATTTTAGATAATATTTTGTAATCAGTATTCAATAGGGTTATGCCCCTCCAGTTTTTATGTCCTGTAGCTTCTGTTGATCACTATCCTTTGCTAGTAGTACAATGTGCCTGGTGTTGAATTTTGCTGGCGTTGTCTGTGTTGTAATCATCGTGTTGATCATTTTGATAAAGATATGTTCAAATTTGGGTAAGTATTGTTTGTAGAATTCGCTTGTTAGTCCATCTTCACCTGGTGATTTGTTATCTGGGAGGTGTTTCACAATAAGACTGCATTCTGCAAAGGTGATCGGTGTGCCGATCTCCTCAGCCTCCTTCTGGGTAATTTTGGGGAGGAGTGAAAGGAATCTTTCTCTTTCGTCCTGATTGTTTGGTTTTTCTTCAAACGTAGTTGAAAAGTATATTTGTACTGCACGAATTATTTCAGCGTCTTTGTTCAGAGTTTGGCCTTCATGTGTGATGGTTTTTGTTCTCTTTTTTTCACCACTTTTCTTTTCAAACAACCAGGCTGCCGATGTTTTCCCATCATCGTTCTCTATAGTTTTTAAGCCTGCACGTAGCCATGCTCCTTCTATTTCTTTGATTTGTTTTGCAGTTATGCTGTTTCTGATTTCCTATATTTGAGTTTTTATTTCTGGGGTATTTCTGTCCCGTAGGTGATATAGTTTTGTTAAATTTTTGAGGTCTGCATTCCGCTCCCCTCTCTCTCTCTCCTGCTGCTTCCGTTTTTTGCTTATTTTTATAGCAGCTGATTTAGTATTATGTTTCAAAGTCTCCCAAGCTGAGACTGGATTTGGGATTGTATCTATTTCTGTTATAATTTTTTCCAGGGTGCTATTGAATTCTTCATCATCTTTGAGAGTTTTGTTTAACTTCCACAGTGGGTGAGAAGGTTCTGTTGAAAAATTTTCCTGTTAATTGTGTATCTTCATGTAGGATTTCAGCAATCACCATGTGGTGGTTGCTGAATATCACAGGTATGTGTTGTACTGTATACACATTAATGCCTCTGAATTTTTGTATGTGCACTTTGTCAATTCTAGAGGCATTTTCTGGAGCGAAATATGTGTATTCTTTTTTGTTTGGGTATAGTATACGATATATATCGGATAGCCCAGCATTTGTAAAGATTTCGATGAAGTACTTTTGTGGAGCAAGGGTTGCATGTTCTTGATCTTTGTGTGGTTACTCGATGAAGTTCATGTCTCCGGCTATTATGGGGATAGTTTTTTGTTGTATTATGATATGTTTAATTTCATCCCAGAAGGTGGCTTTATTTTCCTGCTTTGCTGGTCCGTAAATGTTGATTAAGGTGTATAGTCTTCTATTCTAGAGGAGCTCTACTTCCAGTACTCTATGTTTGAAGGCGATATTACTTGATATAATTTTTATGTTATTTGATTTCTTTATTAATGTTGCTACTCCTCCGATCCCATTGTTCTGAGCATCTTCAGTAACGATGTGGTATAGTGTTTTTATTTTATGTTTAAAGATGCTGGAATATTTGGAATTGTCTTGTGTCATGAGTATTTCAGGTCTGTGTTGGTATAGGATGTTGACTGTGAGTTATTGATGTTCTGTTGTTAAGTCCATTTACATTTAATGTTATGATTTTTAGTTTGTGGTTTAGCATTAAGAGGTTGTGAGCGATTTTCGTGTTATTTTCTTTTCTGGACTTTTAGTAATAGTTTTTTCTTTGTGGAATTTCGTGACGTTTGGTGTAAATTTTGGCTTTTTCCATCTTAGTGGAGTCTGTTTTATTTTCCCCTCTGCCTTAGGAACTTATTTTGTTGGTTCATGCATGTTTCCATCAGAATTTGTTATCGGCTCTTCTACTGATTGAGCTGTCTCATATTTATTGATTATTGTTTCCTCTGTGGTATTTTCTGATGTTTGTACAGGCTGTACATCTCCTATTTTCTTTGACAACAGGCTTTGTATGTCTTTTAATTTCTCCTCTATTGTTTCGATCTGGAATTCTTTAAGTTTTGCATCTGTGTATTTCATGGCCTCTATACTATGCCCTACGGTGTCGGGGGGTCAGGGCACCCCTTAATGCCACCCTTCTCTCTCCCATCCTCGTATATCGTGGTCGGTAATCTCTTCTTGAGGTCATCTTGTGTGTCGTGCGTTTTTTTCAAGTCGTCGCACCAGGTTAGTTTATTGCCTAAAGGGTGTTTTGCCAACATGGAGGCATATGTCTGCCCAGGACATTGTTCTATGGCGAGACCAAGTCTATTGCACTGCTGACATTTTACTGCGGTACATTCTTTTCTAAGCTGGCCTATATTTCTACATCTGAAACAGAGAGGCAGTCTCCCTGGAATTAAGACCAGTCCAGGCATTTTTGAGACTTTTATTACATAGGGAATGTCCTCTATCTTCACGTCTTCTTTCAACGTAATAGTAATACGTTTTTTATTTGACAGCACGTGCACCCATTCTTTATCCCGTATGGTTGTTACGTTTTTGATCAGTTCTATTTTTCTAAAGCACTCGAAGTACATTCCTACTAATCTATTAGATATTTGGGGAGGTAGCCAGTGTATTACAATATCTGATTTACGGTTTTTTATAATGGGTATTATATTACATTTTAAGTTATTAACAGACATTGAGTTTAGTTTAACAAAGTTTTCTTTCAGACAGGTTTCTGAATGATATAATAAATACATAGTTAAATTTTAGTGAACCAAGGTGCCAAACATCGGAACCTCTTACCTTTCCTTTAAGACTTTCAATAATGTCCTCCTCGTTATATGGGGCGCCGGCGGGATCACACTTCAGTATACATGCTTTTGTCCAGTCAAGTTCATCGGGTAAGTTAAGAGATGAAAGAACATCCACGTTGAGGTCTGTTGATACAATGGAAGCAGATGTTTGAGAGCTGATTCCTGATGATGTTTCCATTATACTTGATGTACCTGGTATTGTAGAGGATGAAACTTTTTCAGAACATGGAACTACACGTGATACTACTTCGCAAACAATGGTCGACATGTAGGGACATGTGTGCTGGTCAACTTCGGCTAACATGACGGCCACAGACCCACACTTGTAATCGGCTTATGCCGCACTAATCCACTGTCGCTCGAACAATAGCTAATATTACAGATCACACAAAATCACATCTGCACTGGTCAAAGACCAACTGAGCTATGCCCGCAATTGCAAATCTTTCGAATTTTCGTGTTATTGATACGTTGAGCCCATATATTTTATGCTCTGACAGTTTAAAAAAATTAATAGCCCAATGCATCAGTGGATTCTGACTAAACATGATACTGGGTTCTATTATTGATTTATAGTTATTATTGTAATAGAAATAATAACTATAAATCAATAATAGAACCCAGTATATAAATATAAAAAAATTAAGTTGTTTTTGGCCCCTGGCCCCACCTGTTTCTATTGTCACCAGCAGCCACTGATCCTATCTATTCCGAAGCAAGGTGACCAAAGTAAAGCAAAGTAATCTAAACATTCTTTGCATATAAGAAACCTCTCAACTAATTAGATTCCCTAATTGGATTCTTATTGTTATCACTCCACAGTGATTTTTGCCTATTGCCATACATGTTTATGTATGGCAATAGGCAACTGCCAAAGAAAAAATTTTGGTAAATAATGCCATTATACTTGATATCTGAAAAGCTGATTAAATAATATTCTGTTTTACCATCCTTTTCTCTGGTCCTGCACTCATTATACATTCATATTGATAGATCACTTTGCAACTAGTGCTAGATTAGGCAGTTTTTTTTCACCTGTTCATTCACTTCTTTTATGAGAATCCTACCCCCAAAAGGATATGTGTGTACAGTAATGTAGGTGCAATAGGCAGTAGATAATCTGTAAACCTGAATTAGGCAACCGGACACAGATTTTTATTTATTTTTTTAAGCTTTTCAAGGCCTGTAAATCAGTGAGGCGGCAGTCTTACACTTGGCGATGACATTCTTCTACAACCTAAAGAAATCCACCAGCATCCATATTGGGATTCTTAAGCAGTTATTTTAATTAGCTGCTCAACAGCTGATTGCAAATCCATTAACTGATTTTACTGATGACTCTAAACTCCTCTATCTTATTTAGCAAACCACAGTACAAGGGAATGAATTGTATAATATCTAGAAATTCTCCAAATTATTCTTTAGCAAATTTCAAATAACTGAGTTAACTTCTAAGTTAGAATAGAAAAAAACTAAAAGTTCATCAGGCATCCAAGTGGCTGTGCGCTTTGCAATCATATGCCTGGAGGAAGGAGTGTCCTAGGTTCGATTCCCGTCGGTGACGTGAGGAGCTGAAGGATCTTCCTCGGCCATAGCCAAGTTAGCTGGTCTTAGGCATGGACAGTAGGGTTTTTCCCCCTTTATTATGGGGTTTTTCATCCAGCAAAGCAGACAAACCGGCCTTGAGAACTCAACACTACAGGACATAGGATACACTGAGGCATTGGGCTGACCACCTTACCATGTGAACGATTTGTGGTCCGATGATTAATAAACCCTCGACACTGCAAGGTAGAAAGAGGGTAAAAGGAAGATGAGAGGAGATGAGTTCAAGCTTTTGTATGGCCTTCTTCTTACATTACATAAAGAAATTGTGCCATTAAGACTAATTGTGAACTGCACAAGAATGTCCGATTTATAAATTCAAAATACCTGTCTAGTCTTCTTTCTGCATTTACAGAAAACTCTGCTCCCTTCTTAAAAAAATTCAATAGATTATAAGAATAAAATTTCAGGATTATCTTTATAACCCACAAATCTTCTAGTAAGTTTTGATATAGTCTCACTCCTTGCCAATATCCCTCTGACAGATACGATTGAATTACTTCATAATGACCTCCCTGCTGATATAAAATTTTTTTGACTTTGTCATTAATTCAAAATACTTTAGCTGCCAGAACAAACAGATGGAGGGAACAGCTATGGAGTCTCCTCTTTCCCCAACTCTAGTTAATCACCTCATGGAAAATTTATTTCGAACAACATATTCTGGATGTTTTTTCCACCTAAGTGATCGATTTGGTACAGATATGTTGATATGATTACTGATGACCTTGTTATAATGGAACTCCTACTTGTCTAATCTTCATGAATTTCTTGAAAAAATCAATTCAATAAATCATATTTATCCTGGAAGTAGAAGATAACAATTGTCTTCCTTTTCTGGATATTCTCATTCTATGTCAACCAAATGGAAGTATATATACAGTTCTCAGTATATAGAAAACCAACTCATACTGGTAAATGCATTGATTCTTCAGATCACCACTCTTGTCAGAAATATGGTTTTATCAAATCTTTAGTTGACAGAATTCATAAAACACGTTCTACAGATTCTCCTCGAATCAAAGAACTGTTGATTATCAGAACTACCTTTATCTCTTGCATTGAATATTGTTTAAGGAAATTAACAATATATTTATTAATAAATAAAATTATCTACTTATTATCCTATATATATATTTTGCTGAAGTCAAATCAACATCATCAGGGATTCATACATGTGCATGCAGACACACTTCAGTAACAAAGATGAAAACACTGGAGAGATACAGGAAGATCTAAAGTCCTACAATTGTGCCACCTATTGGCATAATTGTAGGTGTTCTTGGTTGCTGGGCTGACTGCCTGCTGATGAGGGTTTCCCCATATGAAGGGAAGGGGGGAATGGTACAACCATATTTGTTTAGGTCGGGATAGTTGGTGAGAACTGCAGCTGATTTGAGGAAAAGTCTCTTAAACTTGCTTTTGTGAAGTAAGGTGGCTTTTTTTTTCTTTTTTTCCAATGGATGCAGGGCATGGATTGCCAAACCTAAGCAGCTGTAGTAGTGGAATCAGTTGTAATCGTGTTGCTCTGATATGCAGACATTGAATGTCCTACCTGCTTGTCTATAATAAGAAAGGTTGTGGCTGGTGTTTGGGGGAGCAGATAAGGGCTGCTAGCTTTTTGTGTGATTTACAGGCAGTAACAAGATTGTGGTTTTTTAATATCTTGGCCACCTTTTCTGAGATGCCATGGATATAGGGGATGGTGATAGATTTTCTGCAATCTATGTTTGGGAGAGACGGTGTGGGCATGTGATGTTAAAATTCTTTGTGTTTGGTGGGAGGTGTAGCCATTGGCCAAAGTGTTTTTTATGTGGGTAAGTCTGTGTTGAGTGCCTTGGTATCTGAGCAAATTAATTTTGCCTGGTGGACTAGGGCTGGAGGGAGTGATGTGACTGTTGACGTACGTGTGCGTTTTCTGTAGATTTTATTGGTAATAATAAAAAAAAAAAAAAAACTAGTGTTAAAATAATAATTATGCCCATTACCTTTAATCCACACCAAGAAGAAATTACCAAAATTTCTATTCCATATATTAAAGGACTGTCAGTAAAAATAGCAAGACTACTTTGACAGTGACCTAGAAAGTCTTCTTCCATCCAGTTTGCAAATACAAAACCTTATCCTCTTTCTTATCCTGGAGTTTACAGAATGCTCTTGTGGCTTATGTTATTATGGACAGACTGGTCATTCTGCACAAATTTCTATGTTATTATGGACAGACTGGTCATTCTGCACAAATTTCTATTGAACATCAGGAATACGTTACACTTCACCCAAACCTGAACAAAAATGATCTCAATACCTAAAACTTTCTCAATTTTGGGAAGTTATACTGACTAATACTCACCATTCATGTGTTCCTTCTGTTTATATTTTAAAAATTTATTAACTGTTATTTTATTATAATTTATTTTGTATATCCATTACTGCAGCCGGTAGTTCATATATCACATTCATATACGTGGGTGGTCTGAAAAGTTCTTGGTCTCAACCATAAATGGCAACACTAATGGCAAGATTTTTTTTTTTTTTTCTAAGTTGGTACATCTATCATAAGCGTCCGTCGACGTTAAATTGAAAGTAATTCTATCAAGTAGTTTTTTTATACAGCTGTTGGAAGCAAAAGTGTTGTCTGTATCCCTTGAAATGGATAAAATTCAGTATCGTGCGGTTATAAAATTCTTTGTAAAAGAAGGTTTAATGGCAAAAGAAATTCATTCGAAGTTCACAAAAGTTTATGGGCACTCTTCTTCATTTTTGACAATTAAGAAATGGGCTGCTGAGTCTAAAAGTGGTAGCTCATCTTCAAGTACTAGCCTTGAAGATGAGCTACGTGAAGGATGTCCAAAATGTGTAACACCAGAAATCATTGATCAGTGCATATTATGGTATTGGATGACCGATGAGTCAGAGTGTGTGAAATTGCTGAGACTACAAGCATTTCAAAAGAACGTGTGGGATACATTTTGCATAAAGAATTGCAAATGAAAAAGCATTGTCTAAGATGGGTGCCATGCAGATCAAAAACACACTCGAATGAAAATCTCTGAACAGTGCTTGGAGCGTTTAACAATAAGAAAACTTATTTTGTGCATCGACTTATTACTATGGATGAGACTTGGATTCACCATTACACACCAGAATCCAAACAGCAGTCAAAAGAGTGGACGTGTTCAGCGCCAAAGAAGACAAGGTCATGGCAACGGTGTTTTTGGGATGCTAAAGGCATTTTGTTTATTAATTATCTTGAAAAGGTAAAACAATAATCGGGGAATATTATTACGATGCTTTAACCAGACTAGATGAAAATTCGTGAGAAAAGACTTGGTTTTCAGAAGAAAAAAAATCATCTTTTATCAGGACAATGCACCTGCCCATAAAGGTGTTTTGACAATGGGAAATTTAAGGGATCTGCACTATGAATTGTTGGAACATCCATCCTATTCCCCAGATTTGGTTCCCTCTGACTTCTATCTCTTCCCAAAACTAAAAATCTTCCTTGCTGGTCAGCGTTTTTCTTCAAATCAAGAGGTGATTGCAGCTGTAGAGGGGTATTTTGCAGATCTTACTGAGAACCACTGCAAGGGTGGGATAATTGTGCTACAGCAAGCGCTGGAATAAATGTATTCATCTTAAGATTGCATCGAAAAATAAAAATGAAAATAATTTTTCAACTAAAAATTTGTTTTTTCATTGTTAGGCGGGGAACTTTTCAGACCACCCACGTATATGTATATTCAATCAAATTCTTTTTTTTTGTGTGTTTTCCTATAATTGTATTGACAATGGTATGAAACTTAGCTGAAAAATTTTTAAATAAAGAAATTTAAATTAAGTAACTCCATTATTAATATGTTATGATGAATTCAAACGTAATGGTGATGATATGTTCTAAAAAAATCTTAAACAAGCATTTAAATACCGCATAGGGATTTGCCAATAATGGCATTTATCAATGTCACAAGATATCGATGTACTTGTTTCAACTTTAAAACTAGGTGGTTTTCCCAATCAAATGGCATCTTGTTTTTTTTTTTGCAGATAAGCCTTCATTTTTCTTGAAAACTTAAAATAAAAAGCTGCAAGCATTTATTTTAATATCATGATAAAATACATCCAAGTATACAGTATTTTCCCCCCTTTAAATGATGAATATTTCTGATATAATAATACTGAGAAGAGACCTCCACGTAGCCTTTAAAGGAATGCAGAGAACCAACCCTGCTTCTGACCTGATGTCCAATCCAAACCTTCTCGTGGTCCGCCCTGTTAGCTATCTACTTGGATACTGAATGAACGAGGATGGACAGGCAATTTGGGATTTAGCCAACCAAATTGTATTCTTATTGGCTTAAACCAAAATATAAAATGATGGTACAACATGACAGAATTTCATGCCGGCTGTTGGATTTCTGATCAGGACATGGACTGGTTATTACTAACACAAAACTGTGCACAAACTCACATGGAGAGAAGAGGCAAGGAATAAGAAAAGTGTCATTGACTATGTTATTGTTGATAGTGGTGTTTCTCTCTGGTGCAGGACACTACAGTGTACAGAGGATTTGAAATTGGAAGTGATCACCATTTATCTTGAACAGAATAAAAATGAATTTCATATTAAAAAGAAGTACATGTAAGAAAGTCTTAAAATGAATAAAAGTTGAGTAGCTCTCAGATGTGAACTGTAGACATACACAAACATTATTGAAGAAAAAATGAAAGAGTTTGAGAACAGGAACCAAACCTTGGAGAGTAAGTGGCAAGCCCTGAAGAAAACATTTATTGATTTAACTGGTAATTAGTTTACGGAATTAACAATGCATATAATGCATATCAGAGAGAGTGGTTTACTCGGGAGTAGAGTCCACAAGACGGCCTGTGACTAGTGGTGTGCCACAAGGATCTGTTCTTGGACCACTGCTGTTTAATTTGTTCATAAATGATATAGGAAATGATCTGAGAGGAACAGTTCATTTGTTTGCGGATGATGCGAAGTTGGGTAGGGCAATAGTGAATGCAGATGACGTCAAAATTTTGCAGGATGATTTGGATAGATTGGAGGTCTGGGCTAAAGAGAATGGATGTCAGTTTAATGTGGCAAAATTTAAGGTTATGCATTTTGGGGTGAAAAGATTGGCGGCAGTTTACTGCATTGGTGGAACCGTGCTCCAGGAAATTGATGAGGCACGAGATTTAGGAGTGTTGGTAGATAAGGAATTGAAATTTAGGGGACACATTGCAAAAGTGACCAAAACAGCTCATCAAATGACTTGGTTGCTGAAGAATACGTTGACAAGCAGAGACAAGCAGGTTATTGTTCCTCTGTATCGAGCCTTGATAAGACCCCATCTAGACTACTGTGCTCAGATTTGGTCACCTAGGTTTCTTCTTGATGGGGAGGAGGTGGAGAGGATCCAGAGGCGAGTGACCAAGAAGATAGCAGGTCTGTGGAATGAACCGTATGAGAACAGGTTGAGGATTTGTGGGTTGCAAAAATTGGTTGATAGGCGGAGAACAGGAGATATGATTGAGACATTCAAATTACTGAAGGGTTTCTATAAAATTAATTCAGAAGATATTTTTGAGAACAGGGCTGGTTGTGGGAGGACTAGGGGACATCCATGGAAACTGGGCAAAAGTGTGGTTAGTAAAGGTGTTAGAGCTGGGTTCTTTACTTTTAGAGTAGTGAATGAGTGGAATGCGCTCCCTGAGTCTGTGGTGGATGCTGTGACAGTGAATGAATTTAAGGCGAGGTATGATAGATACTGTATGAATGTCAAATAGTTGTGATGAATATGATTTGGGGCCTCCCTCGATGAGTCTAATGACTCCCTGGAGTTGCCCGTAATAATAGTAATATAAAGTATATTAATTAAAGGTAACTTTAATGAATAACTTCTATATTTCGGCAACGTCACGTTGCCATCTTCAGGAATATAAAGATATGGTATGTGCACGCAGGCACTAACAGAAGCAAATGAGGAAGAAAGCAAGAAACTAATATTGTTCCTAAAGTCCTAATGGTGCCCTCTAGCGGGCTAATTTGGTTGTCTTGGCAGTTGGGTTGAAGTTCTCATAATGTAAGTCTCCCAAATTTGGGTAGTTTCATGCACCCAAATTTGTTGAGGTTAGGAATGTTTTTTAAAGCTGCTGCTGATTCCTTGAATAATCTTTCGTATTTAAACTTGCTGCAGTGTATTATTTTTGTTTTCTTCCAACGAATTCTATGGTGGGTATCTAAGGCATGGTCTGCCAGCCCAGAGCAGCTGTACTGGTGAAACTGGATGTAGTCTTTGTGTTCTGAAATCCTGATATTTGCTGTTCTGCCTGTTTGGCCAAAGTAGGACAATTTGCAGCTGCAAGGGACCTGGTATAGGGGAAGTGGTTGGTCTTTGGTAGAGCAGGTAAGGGACGCCAACTTTTTATATGGTCTGTAACAAGAAGTAAGGTCATATTTTTTGAGGATATTGGTTATTTTCTCAGAGGTGCCCTGGATGTAGGGGATGGTGATAGATTTGGTGCAATCTGTATCGTGGAGGGGGGGGGGTGTTGTTTACTGGTTTTAGTATTTTTTGGATTTTTTTTGGGGTTATAGCCATTGGCTAAGAAAGTGTTGAGGATGTGGTTTAGTTCAGTAGTTAGGGCCTTGTCATCTGAGCAGATTAATTTTGCCCTGTTATATAGTGTTTTTATAACCCCGTATTGTTGTGAGGGGGGGGGGGAATTGCTGGTGAATGTATCTGCCAGTATGGGTGGGTTTTCTGTAAACAGAGAAAACCAAAGATCCATCAAGCTGGCAAGTGATTAAAGTGTCTAGGAAGGGGAGGGTGTTGTTTTCCTCTTTTTCTAAGGTGAACCGTAATCTGGGGTGTTGGTTGTTTAAATGTGTTAAGAAGGAGAGAAGTGTTTCAGAGCCATGTGGCCAAATAGCGAACACATCATCCACGTAATGAAGCCAAATAGTGGGTTTTTGTGGGGGTGGAGTTTAAGGCTTTCTCTTCAAAGGTCTCCATAGAGAAATTGGCCAAAGGTGGGGAAAGTGGTGAACCCATGGCTGTCCCCTCTATCTGTTTGTAGAACTTTTCTTGCCAAATGAAATAGCCTAAGTTCATTGTGAACTGAAATAGGGCTGAGATATCGGGAGGAAACTTGGCTTGGATGATCTCTAGGGTTTCTTTGAGTGGGACATTAGTGAATAGGGAGGAGACGTCAAAACTGACCATTATGTCACTGTATTGGAGTGAGAGGTTTTCTATACTGGCTTTAAAGTGGGCTGAGTTTTTTTTGTGTGATGGTGTGTTGCCAGTATAGCGTGCGTGCGAGCGTTTTGGCTAAATGTTTGGCTAATTTATATGTGGGGGAATCAATGCCATCCACTACGGGACGTAATGGCACATTTTGTTTAGTATTTTTGGGAGTCCATATAATCGGGGAGTCTAGAGTTATAAGGTTTTAGGTTGTTCGTGACTTCCACAGGCCAAGAAGTGACTTTCTTAAGGAGTCTGTGGAGAGTTCTAATCTGAGAGCTGGTAGGATTATATTCAATAGGGAGGAAAGTAGTACGGTCTCGTACTAAAACATTAAGCTTACCTTTGTAGTCCTTTTGATTGAGCACCACAGTGGCGTTTCCCTTATTCAGTTATTCATTAGTTACCTTTAATTAATATACTTTATATGCGTTGTTAATTCCGTAAACTAATTACCAGTTATGTATAACCAAATTATAAGCCTTGCTACTAGAATTTATTGATTTAGCCAGAGAGGAATGTGATGATTTGTCTATAAGGATAGAAAAATCAGAATTCCATGGTGGACACAAGAAGTTAAAGAGACAGTAAAGGAAAAGAAGAAAGAATATCAAAAGTTCCTGGGAAATAAGTCAACTTGTGCTCTTTAGAGAATACAGACAAATGTAAGAAAGCTAAACACTGTGTAAAACTAGCTAAACAAAAGTCATGGGAAGACTTTGGTAAGAACATATAAAATAAATACCTAGAAGGTGGCAGGATATTCTGGAGGTTGTTGAAGAAGCTCAGAAATGGAGGAAAGAGGACTGTAAAAGGAATTAGAGATGATAAAGGTGATATGAAAACTGGAGAAAAAGATATCCTTGAAGTATGGAGTAATTACTTTGAAAAATTGCTAAATGAAACAAGCAGGGATAGCACAGTGGTAAAAAACACTGACCAGGCATGCAGTCAGGAATACATATCCATACTCAAAGTAGAAAAAGCCAGAAATGTGGAAAGGCAGCAAGAGTAGATGATATTTGACCAGAAATGGTCAAGTATGGAGATAAAAAAAGTCTTACAGTGGCTGCTCTGCATAATTCAGAAGGCCTGGACAGAGGGACGAATTCCAGATGATTGGAGTAGAGCTCTCAAAGCTTCACAGATGCAATGCATTATAAAAAAAATTCACTATAGCGAACTGTTTGTATGTGCATGCATATATTGCACTGCATCACTTAAGGGGGGGAAAAAAAGGTAACTTTATAATATCAATACAAAAATGAAATGCAATGCATATACAGCTTAACAAACTTGTCTCTGGCAACTTTCTGGTTATTATTATAAAAAAACCTCCATGCAGTCAGACTCATCATGGTCCACTGTTATACACACAGTTTATCATACCACGCCTTAAATATGTTCACTGTCTCCATGCTCACCACACTCTTGGGTAATGCATTCCAATTGCTCACCACTCTCCATGCAAAAAACCTGATCCTCACCTCCTTGCTCACACACTCCTTATTCAGCTTCCAGGGATGACCTCTTTTTTCCTATCTTCACCCATTCTATGAAAAACCTTCCCGACACTAATATAGTGATAACCTCTTAACAGCATGTATGTCTCAATCATATACCTCTCCTCCTAGTATCCCCAATTTCTGAAAATTTTGTCAATCTGTCTTCTCACTCAGCATTCCTGAGACCACCTTAGTCAATTGGCTCTGAACCTTTTCCGATATATCTTCATTCTTTTGAAAACCAGATGACTAAATCTGTGTGCAGTAATCCATATGTGGCCTGATCAAAGCCTTATACAAGAGAACCATAACATCCTTACTTCGACAAGTCAGTACCCTCCACACGATTCCCATTATCCGCTATGTTGTCCTCACAATTTTATTAACATGTCCCCGAAATTTTAGGTCTTTGTCTATAATAATCCCAGATCTCTCATCTCCTCTACCTCTTCTAAGATATTTACATTTATTGTACTCTACATGCCATCTCTGTTTTACAAATTTTAAAACCTTACGCTTTGCGACATTGAATTGACATCTCCCACTCATTTACCGTGTGTTCAAGTCCTCTCGCAAAAGCTATAGCATCTGCTCTACTCCTGATAGTCTCCCCCAACTTTGCATGATCTGCAAACAACTGCATATCACCATTCAGACCTCTCCCAATATCATTTACATACAAATTAAACAGCAATGGATCGGAAACGTACCATTGGAAGTACACCACTAGTGACTTTCCTCTTCTGGGATATTGCTCCTCTACAGACAACTCGCTGATACTTATCAGATGACCAATCCAATCTAGCAAACTAATCTACCATTCAGCCCCATCTGTTCCATTTTAATTACCAGCTTGTTATGTGGCAATTTATCGAATCTTTGAAAAATCTAAATATACCAGTGTATAAGCAACATCCTTATCCAGTGCATTTGTCACTTTATTATAAAAGCAAGCAGATTGCAAATTAATTACAAATCCATGCTGGCTGCCAAAGAGTATTTTTCTGTTGTCAATCCAATTCTGAATCTTGGTCCTAACTAACTTCTCTAAGCCCTACTCTTATCACCTTCCTTGGAACTTGATCCAGTGCAAGACTCGTGTTGAAAAGATATATAAAGCTGTTGTTAACTCTCTGCAACATTCCCTGAAACACAGTGAAATAGCATCAAGTCCCACAGCCTTATTTACTTCAAGTCTATTCAATTCCACATATACCTCCTGTTCACTTACTAACACTTCCTCCTCCCCCACTGCTTTCAAATTCTGCATGATGTCACATTCATAAGAATGAAATACCTTTATAAATTGCTCATTAAATATTTCAACTATATCCTCTGCGGCAGTTATCTTTCCTCCATTTTCACCAATCAGTCCCATCCTACCATAATCATTCTTTCTTCTACTAGCCACGTATCGAAAAAACTTCCTTATGATTTTTTTTTGCCCACATTAGCTAACTGCTGCTCATAGTAACACTTTTGCTACCTTTATCAAGCAAGTCATCTTCCTCACCTGCTCTTTGTACTTCTCATGCCACTGGTTGTTATAACTACTCATCTTGTGTCTCTTCCAGAATGCATACCTTATCTCTTGATTCATCCATTTCACATCTGCTCTATTTACTCTCTTAAGCTTTGGAATACATTCTGATATTGCCTCCACCAAATAGTTTTTGAGTAGGGCCCAAGCAGCAGTGGTATCCTTTCCATCCCGTTCTCTTTCCAATTTATTACCACAAGCTGTTTCCTGAGCTTTTCATAATTACCCGTCTTATAATTCCACATATATCCCTTTCTAACAGATGTCTTCAAATGATCGGTGACCCTGTGACTCTCACCAACTGGTGAAATATTTGACATCCCATTTATAATAACATCATCTGATGAGATGATCAAATCCAATACTCTTGATCCACTTCTAATGTGCTGCGTAAGGTAACTATCTTTCAAAAAACTCCAGAAATTCATTTTCTTTGCCCACAGATACAATCTCTTGATTACTGTCTATATTACCATAATTAAAGTCACCCCCTAATGATCACTCATTTCTTGCTAGCTAGGCCACTTTGCCTATACATTTCCTTTGTATTACCCTCCATATTTCATGCTGTTTACCTCCACCTCATACTGTCTCAAAACCATGGCCACTATTTGCACCTTGGAAATCCACCTTAGATGGGCATAGCTCATCTGCTACCATCAACAGTACTTTTCTCTTTCTTCCCTGTCTGCCTTCACGAAAAATATCATATCCATTCATCTCTATTTGTGTCAGGATATCTTCATCATCTAACCATGTCTCTCTTATACCAACAATTTTGGGACAAATAAATTCAAGCAATGGAACAATTTCGTTTCTCTTATTTCTAATACTTCTGGCAATAGTAAACAAATATAAGAAATCATTTCTGGCACAAGTCCTATGAGGATCACTTCTCTGATGTGACTCGTCAATAGCTTTCCAAATTCCTTCCTCTATATTACCATAAATTCTACAACTTTCCTCACACCCAAACTCTTCCCACCTGTCGCAGGCCATCTCCATCTTTTATTGCACATTCACCTCTGAATCCAGCATCCACTTCTTTCATAAAGTGTCTCCTCATCCACCTTCCTCCCGTTACCCTGTTTGTGTTGTGCTTCCACTCTCTCATTTACTTCATTCATGATATTCACCTCTCCATTTGCAAGTGACTCACCCAACTACCTCTCCCTATCCTGCTTTTTTGCTCTTTCCTATCACCTTGCACCACCTCAGATCTATTCATTACAGTCATTACCTCTCCTGCCAGCAACAATCTTCTCCAGCCTACTCATACCAAAACCATTTAAATGCAGCCCATCTTCTTTATACAGTTCCATCCATCACACACATTCACAAAATGCACTCCTTTCTCCCCACATAACTGTATTAACATATCGTTCATAATCTTTACCTGCCTCCTCAATTCATCACTATCATACCTTGGCAACACACTGACTACCTTTGCTACCACACACTGTTTTCTTTTACTCTCCTTATATCCAAAATGACATTTTCCTTGTTCCCATCCAAATCATTCATCCCTACTACCACCACCAACTCTTGCTCTCTTATTGATGTCCAATGCTTCAATCACTCTTCTCATTCTACCACCAGGAAAACAATCCTTATGCACCTTCTCATTCACCACGCCTCTAATAATGGGATCTCCATAGAGAGCAGAGCCACTCTCGAACCATTCTTTACATCTTTCCTTCCACTCTTTTTCATTCTTCCATGTATGTCCGTAATTCTTTTAATTTTTCATTCTTCATCTCTTGCCTTATCATCATCAGTTCTGCTTTCATGCTTGAATCCAATATATAACAGGAAGATTCATGTCTGATATTTTCATGTAGTTTCATACTACTATACCTTTGGTTATTTTTGGTTGTGCAGCAGTCCTCACACTGATGTTCTGACAAGTTTATTCAAGGATAATTAATTGACTCTTGTATCTTCTCCTGAGCGACATTCTGATCTTGTTGTGGATGCTGCTGATCATGTATTTTGTGAATGCTTGGAATAACAAGATCCCAAGACATTATCATGGAACTACTACCATCTTGATGTGAAGAACTGGCAAAAGGCAAAACTAGACCTCTAGGTAATAAGATTGAGACACCACGTTCGATATCTTTTATCATACTTTGTGCAACTTGACAAGAAGTAGATAATTCAGGTGATACAGAACAAGGAACTAATATCTGGCTATCTCCATTTGGCACTGATTCTATGTTATTTGGGTGAGTTCTGTGATTCTTCCATTTCTATATCTTCACTTTGTTGCAATCCTTTTTTCAACATTGAACTTTGCACAGATGGAAGTGAGTTCTGAGTTGGACTAAGATATACATTTGAATGAGAAACAGAAACCTCACTTAATGGATAATCAGTTCCTGATTATCCATTAAGTGTATCCACTTTATTGGCCTGTTATTTTGCTTGGAATAACATTATTATTATATTATCTTTTGGTGTGTCTAGTTCATTTATTCTTGAGGATATACTGGTGTTCATGCCGCTACTGTTATGAAGATATCTACTCCAAGGTCTTCCTCTTAATTAACATTAACAGTGGCAATTCTGTGCTGTGTTTTTTTGGTTGCACCTCAGCAAGTAACAAGGCCTGGTTACTTGAATCATGTTTACTCTTTTCCTGAATATCAATACTGGAAGTATCCCAGTGTGCAACCTTTGTACAGATCTCAAATTCAGACTTTTAGCAGCACTAACTGGCATAGAAAGTTGGTCCTGTGGAATGATCACTTCACCCTTGTACATAAAATCTATTATCATTTTTAAATCTGTGTATTTTATATCTTTGAGAATAACAACTGGATGTTTACACAAGTTTTCAAGAAATATGCCATAAAAGAAAGGGCTGCAGACAGACAGCACTATTTTGTGTGCCTTAAGTCTCTTAGCTTCACATACTATAGTCACATCTACAAAAGTTTCACTAAAAAGTAATTCATTAAAAGCAGTTAATACACTGATATGGTGATTATTCCTTTTTAAATAGATCTGCTGAGCATCCATCTTCATAATCTAGTAATTTTTTTTTTTTAATTCAACCAATAACAAGTTGTAAAAATACCACTAGCACCTAAATTGTTATGTCTTCACCAGTAATACAATGGTAATCATCATACATGTGTAAATTAGGCCTAACTCAACGCATATACGAAACTCCAATCAGTGAAAAATTTCACCATATTTCTGACTTTAATGATTTCTTCATTCATCCTAAGAACAGCTGATCACACATATGCCATTAATATAATTCAACTTCTGAATAAACTAATAATGTAAACATCTTATGAAACCAGTATAATGGGGTCTTCGTTGTAATAATGTAATTTTTTCTGTAAATTGCATATATTCTTTGGCTGGTTTTTATTTTTTTGAGTGATCAAAAACCATGCAGAAGATAGAGTTGTCAGGTAGAAAACCTTCAACCATCATACGAAACTTGCCAATCTACCTTTATTTAAAAGGATTGAATTGTATTGTTTTTTCATTCATGAAATGTTGCAAACTTCGAAATAAGTAAAAGTGCAAGATCAGGAGAGTAAGGAGGATATGGAAGCTTTTCCCAGCAGAGTTCCTCAGTCTTAGTACAGGTGCTTGCACTATGAGGGCATGTGTTATCAACTAATATGCCATTTACTGCATAATATTTTCCTCATCTCACCAGGAACCAAAGAAAAAATGAATCTGCATTTTATTACTAACTTATAAAATCTAAACAATTACATTTTTTAAAAAAAAAGATGTTTATTTTGTCAACAGAGTAACTTATAACCAGATATCACTGGATGGCCTAGCTAACAAAAGATGGTTATGTATACTCTGCCAAAACTTATGCTGAATGTGTATAGTAAATTTATTTTTCAAATATTTGGCAACTAACCAACTGCTAATCAGAGGGGAAGAATCACTAAAATGTTTGAAGTGCATCAGTTTCTGAACTAAGTAATAAATACTAGAAAAATATAAACATTAATTTAAAAACAATCCATAGCCTATCCACTTGTACTAAACGTACTATAGGTTTACAACTTTTATGTATGGAAATGGAATTGCATTAAAAAAAAAAATCATTTATATTTGTTTTACTTTAGTTTTATGAATTGTCTAGAGGTTTGTGCACCAACATTACAATTAATTACATTACATTAATATTGTGCACCTACATAACACCTAGTTACAATTATGTGCCACTGTATTTTTTGCATATGAATAATGTTCATTACTCCAGTACATAGATATGATTTGTTGTTAATAAGAGATGTTTAACTTTAAAAGCAAAATCTGTAAGTTTCTTAAGTGGAGATGCATTTCTTGTAAAAGGATCAGGAAATTCATAAGCTAACGATTTGTGTTTTCTTTATAGAGGCATACCCTGCTCATACAGTGAATCACTGCTTCCCCGTACTTTTAGATACATATAATGGTTTAATAACATTTTTAAGCAGTCATATATGTGCATAAAGTGATGTAAATAAAGCATTTATTTATGTGAAATAGAAAAGAATAAACTAAAAAGTATTCTGAATATCTTGGCATAAGTTACAGGCCAACCAGTTTGGTCATTTCATTACAAGATTGTGACATTTACAAATAACTGCAGTATTAACTAATGTAGCACTTTTAACTTCACTTAAAACTTTATCTTATATATAACAACTGTAGTGCAAGGTAAGTTTAGCCTGTGGCCAATCAATTATTAAATTTAGTGACAGTGCAGCATTTCATGCACTGTCACTAAATTTAATAATTATTCATCATCATCAAATTCTTGCCATGTACCCTCAAGGGGTGTACAGGATATGATAGTACTACATGAAAAATTTACATCATTACTAACTTCCTATCTACAATTTTCCTCCAAATCAGTCTGTTACTTGTCAAGACTCCAACATTACCAGATCTTATATTTCTATCGTCTAAGGCATTTTGTACCGTATCGATCCATCTATATCTTGGTCTTCCTCTGGGTCATTTTCCTGCCAACCTGACAGAGAACACTTGTTTTGCTAATCTTTCCTCGCCCATTCTGTTTAAGTGACCATACCATCTGAGATTAGCTCTGCTAATGCATTCCTGGATGCAGACAATGTCAAGTTCTTGACTAATATTCTCGTTTTTAATATGATATTGCCATTGATGCCATCTGTTCATGCCTATAATCTTTCTCAGGACTCTCATATCTGTGGTCTCTAGTCTTTGGTCAAGTGTTTTACTTTTGACCCAGCTTTCCTGGATGCTGACAATGTCAAGTTCTTTCCTAATATCCTTGTTTTTAATATGATACTGCCATTGATGCCATCTGTTCACGCCTCTAATCTTTCTCAGGACTCTCATATCTGCGGTCTCTAGTCTTTGGTCAAGTGTTTTACTTCTGACCCAGCTCTCAGATCCATAAGTTAAAATTGGTTTGAACACTGTCTTGTATACAGCTAATTTAGTGTTCCAACTAATTTCTCTCTTATTCCATATGAATTTATTCATTTGACTTCCTACCATACCAGCTTTGTTGATTCTGTTGTCTATTTCCATATTTAATTTACCATCTTCACTAAAAATCGTGCCTAAGTAGCTGAAATGTTTTACTTGTTCCACAGGTTTCCCTTTCACAAAACAGTTGACTTTTTCAATGATTCTGCCTATTTTCATTGTCTTTGTCTTTTTATTGCTAACCTTCATACCATATCTATTACAACAGTTATTCACTTTAGTCAGGGAATCTTGCAGACTTGTATTGGATTTATTTAGAAGTATAACATCGCCCGCATAAAGCAAAGAGCTGACATTAACATCTCCAATTTTGATATCATGTTTAATACCACTTTCCTTCATAATGTGATCCATATAGATAATGAATAACAGAGGGTAATAATAAATTTAGTTTAATCCTTTATCCAAGTGTCTGCAAACCAAGTTTGTGCCTGAAAATATCTTCAGGACTAGGGTAAAGTGGTACAACACGGGGGAAATCCTTGCAAAGGTGGAGCAAGCTACCAACACTCCTATCTCAGTATCTCCCATAATGCGAAACACATCTCCTTGCGGATATGTATAATGTTATGCATTAAGGGAAGGGCCATGACCCAAGTGAAGATACCAAGGAATTAGCAAGGTCATCTCCTCCTAGAGGAGCAAACAGTGTGCCACCTTTTTATTAAATTACTCTGGAATTAGAGAAAGATGTTGAAAGTTTATTTTTCACTTAGTCAGACTATAATAAATTTAGTTTAATCCTTTATCCAAGTGTGTGCAAATCAAGTTTGCGCCTGAAAGTATCTTCAGGACTGGGGTAAAGTGGTACAACACCGGGTAACTCCTTGCAAAGGTGGAGAAAGCTGCCAACACTCCTATCTCAGTATCTCCCATAATGCAAAACACATCTCCTTGCGGATATGTATAATGTTATGCATTAAGGTAAGGGCCACTACCCAGACTAGTTTCGACCTTTATTGCGGTCTCTTCAGTGGGAGCCAGGCCCAAGTGGAGATACCAAGACATTAGCAAGGTCATCTCCTCCTATTCTAGTCTGGAAATTCTAAAAACTAGTCTGAGTAGTGGCCCTTCCCTTAATGCATAACATTATACATATCCACAAGGAGATGTGTTTTGCATTATGGGAGATACTGAGATAGGAGTGTTGGTAGGTTGCTCCACCTTTGCAAGGAGTTGCCCGGTGTTGTACCACTTTACCCCAGTCCTGAAGCTACTTTCAGGCGCAAACTTGGTTTGCACTCACTTGGATAAAGGATTAAACTAAATTTATTATAGTCTGACCAAGTGAAAAATAAACTGTCAATGAATAACAGAGGGAATAACGTATATCCTTGTCTCACACCAGATTTAACATTAAACCATGTACTTCCTTCAATTCTAACTGCTGACTTTTAACTCAAATAAAGATAAATTATTGTTTGATATAATGCCCCATTGACACCATGTAACTGTAGCATATTGAATAGCTTCTCTCTTGGCACCTTGTCATATGCCTTTTCCAAATCGACAAAACCTAAATACAGATCTTTGTTATATTCCCATGATTTCTCCACTATTTGTCGTAAAGTGAAGATCTGATCCTGACAGCCTCTATTTGACCTGAATCCAGCTTGTTCTTCACCAAGCTTTTCTTCCACAATTCTTCTCAACCGTTCCTCAAGTATACTTGCATATATCTTACCAGGAACACTCAGTAGGGAAATACTTCTGTAAATCTCATATTCAGTTTTATTTCCCTTTTTATATATGGGTACTATGAGAGCTCTGCTCCAATCATTGGGAATTCGTCCCTCTGTCCAGGCATTCTGAACTATGCAGTGCAGCCACTGTAAGACTTTTATACCAACATACTTCAGCATTTCTGGTCGAATATCATCTACTCCTGGTGCCTTTCTACATTTCAAGCCTTGATATAGATTCCTGACTGCATGCCTGGTCAGTGTTTTTTTTTTATCACTGTGCTGTCATCACTGCTTCTTTCATTTAGCAAATTTTCAAAGTAATTACTCCATACTTTAAGGATATTTTTTTTTTCTCCCATTTTCATGTCACCTTTATCATCTCTAACTCCTTTTACAGCACTCTTTCCTCCATTTCTAAGCTTCTTCAACAACCTCCAGAATATTTTGCCACTTTCTTGATATTTATTTTCTATGTTCTTGCCAAAGTTCTCCCATGACTTTTGTTTAGATAGTTTTACACACTGTTTAGCTTTCTTACATTTGTCTCTGTAATCTCTAAGAGCACAAGCTGACTTATATGCCAGGAACTTTTGATATGCTTTCTTCTTTTCCTTCACTGCCTATTTAACTTCCTGTGTCCACCATGGAGTTCTGATTTTTCTATCCTTGCAGACAACCTCACCACACGCCTCTCTGACTGAATCAATCAGGGTTTTCTTCAAGGCTTGCCACTGAATCTCCAAGATTTGGTTCCTGTTCTCAAACTCTTTCATTTTTTCTTCAATAATATTTGTGTATTTTAGTCTACAGTTCACATCTGAGAGTTGCTCAACTTTTATTCACTTTAAAACTTTCTTACGTGTTCTTTTCTATATGAAATTCAATTTTATCTTGCTCAAGACTAAATAGTGATCGCTTCCAATTTCAAATCCTCTGTACACTCTGGTGTCCTGCACCAGGGAGAAAACATCACTATCAACAATAACATAGTCAATGAGACTTTTCTTATTCCTTGCTTCTTCTCTCCATGTGAATTTGTGAACATTTTTATGTTTGAACATGGTATTAGTAATAACCAGTCCATGTCCTGAGCAGAAATCCAACAGGTATTTGCCATTATTATTAACTTTGCTTTTTTTCTCCAAATTTTCCCAAAATATTTTTGTCTGACAATCATTCCTATTCTGCTATTTAGATCCCCAACAAGTACCAACTCTTCCTTTTTCATTGTGTCAGTAGCTTTCTCTAGAGCCTCAAAAAATTTCTCCACTTCTACGTTGAACCTTCTGTGGGACCATAGGCACAAATAAGTCTCATTGTCCAGTTCCCCATTCTGATATTTGCCCAAATCACTCTACTCGAGACTGCCTGCCATTCAAGAAGATGAGCCTCGAAAAGGCTGCTACTCCTTTCCTTGATTGTCATTGCCTGAATATATAACATTTTGTATTTATTGCTCAGAAAGATCTCACCAGTTTTGTCTTTTTTGTTTCCGTCACCCCTATTATATCGATCTGATACTTATCTGATTCATCCGCTAGCTCCATTTCTTTGCCATTCAGGCTTCTTATGTTGATAGTACTGATCTTTAACTCTGGTGATGTTGAGTTGGGGTGTGTTTTCAGATTTTTGTTCCAGTAGCTGACTTTTCGCTGTTTGCCCTGGTTCCGTGGCGAAAACAACGGGGGCCTTGTTTAACCGGGTGACGCCCCGGCATGAAATTTTGTCATGTTGTACCATCATTTTGTATTTTGGTTTAACCAATAGGAATACAATTTGGTCGGCTAAATCCCAAACTGCCAGCCCATCCTGGTTCGTTCAGTATCCAAGTAGATACCCAACGGGGTGTACCACGAGGTGAGGATTGGACATTAGGTCAGAAGCCCTGGTCGGTTCTCCGCATTCCTTTAAAGGCTATGTGGAGGTCTCCTATCAGTTATACAGCTTTGACCCTTAAGCACCCCCTAATAATTAATAATTATTAAATTTACTATGTAATGTAACTGGAAGCAACAGTACCCTTTGAATTTTATCTGCTGTTATTAACAATAAATTTAAATAATAGTTATAAATAGTTAATAATTAACATTGACATACAAAGATGAAGCAAGTCACTAAAATATAAACACTGGTCATAAATGAAAAGCATTGTATTGGCTGACTGTTGTAAAGCAGAGAATTGTAACAAGGGATATTACATGCCAAGTTTAAAAGAACCTGAATTGTTCCATGCTTTGAGGTTCAAGCATACTACTTCATGATAAAATCATTTCAGTTACTGAGTAATGGGTCTGTTAATGTTTTAATTATATCACATTACAAAAAAAAATTACAAGAAGGAAGAAGAATAGTATTCTTTCTATAAAATGTTTGAAATTAAATTTTGTGTTTGAATAATCAAAATCTCAACTACAGTTAAATATTTATACAAGAGAAATATTTATTTGCCTCTATTTCTTAACGAATGTTAAGAACATGTTTTTCAATCCCCCCCCCCCCCCCGAAATTATTATCATTAGCGACCTCCAAGGAATCAAGGATCCATCGAGGGAGTCTATAAATTACCCAAACCAGCTGTCATACCTTCCCTTAAATTCATTCACACTAGATGCACTTCACTACCCCTAAAGGCAAACTATTCCAGTCACTCACTGCTCTCTGGGAGAAGAATTTAGCTCTTATTCCTTTCTTGACTGCAAATAAATTTAACTTCCATGGACGCCCCTGTGTTCTCTCCCACATCTAAAAATTTGCATCCATTTCGTCTACATAGCCTGCATGCGAAATGATTTGCCATCATTGCCGTCCTTAACTATACTGTCATAAAGGTCCAATAGACCTTTAATATATCCTCTTTCATACTATATTTGTCACTACTTAAATTATTAGTACCTACAAGAACCACCATCTCTTTTACTTTTCATTTGTCATATTTTTAATTTTTTTACCTGGAAAACTAGAAGTGGTGATTCCATCAGCAAGCGCAAATTTTAAGATCGAGTCTCCATACCATATCACCTCTTTTTTCTTAGATTTTAACTGACTTACCTTGTTGTTATTAATATTATGATAACCAACCACAGTACTTTCCTGCCTGTTCTGATCTTTTTTCTTGTTGTATCTAAGTTTAAACAAATATTTTTCCAATTCTCTGGTCGACTTTCTAATAATTTCTTTTAATTGATAATATTTATAATGTCAACTTATCCTCAGATAAGTTGACATAAATTATTATCGTCACTGCAGTAGTATTTTTGTTTATCAAAACAAGTGCTCTCCTCTAAGAATTTGAGCTTTAGATGCCATTCTTAAGAGTAGTAAAAACTAATAATATTTCTGCAATTATGTTATAAAATGCTGTAGTATAATAATTACACCAAAAACTATAATAATATACTAAAAATACATAATTAAATCCAAGAAAACTCCCATAAAAAACATTTTCATAAAAGAGAAATTTAATGATTGGAATGTTACAAATTGTCCTTTGATGAAGTTGATCTTTTGCCATTACATATCTATGACAATTTCACTCTACAAATATCTTTTACTGAATATTAATAATGGAAATTGAATCCAAATTTGTATATAACTTAAGTCTGATTCTCTTCCATACGAGTTCTTCGCTTTTTAGACTTTGACTGTTGATCTCCATCTGAAGTTATTCTTTTCCTTTTATTTTCTTCTTCCTGTGTATTATATATATGGCATTATCATTTTGTTAATGTTATTTCAGCACTAACATAAATTTAAAAGCATATACATAGACAATGTGCAATTTACTTAATTACATAATACGCAACTAAAACATATTGGTCTTATTTGTCAAGTCAAATAAAGCAAGAAATAAGACTGCAAGAAGTAAGATGTACAGTTAAAAATGTAAATGTCTCTTTTCTTTTCAATGGAACATGATTTGAAGCCTTTAATGGTCTCTACTCTTACATTGTAATTACAAATTTTTTTCCAATACTCAGGACATACTTAGTACTAAAGAAATTATTTTGTGGAGATTTTTTTTATTCATTTCTTTCCATACTTTTATGTAGCTCAACCAAAATCATGGGAAAATATTCTTTCTGATCCTTTCTTTTTAAGATGCAGTTATGGATGGTCACCAACCAGAAACATCTTGACTTTCGATACACCCAAACCTCCATCTGCAAAAGCAGGTTATCTCAACTGTCCTGATAGGTTGTACATCCCTAATTCCCAGATGTGCTTTAAATGCCAGAAGTACAGGCACGCTCAAACTGCCTGATATAGGAGTAAAGAACATGATAATTCTTGTTCTGCCAAGAAAGCAGAATGTGTTGAAATATGCAATAACTACCAGGGAGATCACCATCCTGCTCCTTGCATGTCAACAGTGGAAGTAAAGGAAGTTAGTCAATACCACCCCCCCCCTAAAATCCTCTTATACTAAGGTGATAGTTAAGAAAACATTAAAATCACCTGAAACATTCATGTCTATTCCAATATTTGATGATTTTACAAAATATTGGAATAGACGCATGCTGAAAACAAAGATGACCTTAACAGAATTCTCGTAGACAGGCTTATACATTGGTTATGCATTATTAAAACACTTAAGGAAATGAACAACGTAGTTAAGGATATAAATTAAATTATACTTTAATAAATATTTTCCAATATTTTGGCAACGTCACGTTGCCATCTTCTAAAGGAACTTACAAAAAAAAAAATAAAAGGCACTACAAACACAGTAACTGGGAATGAAGAGATGAAGCTATTGTTCTCCTAAAAGTCCTGATGGTGCCCTCTAGCAGGCTAAGTAGGTGTTCTTGGCCGTTGGGCTGAAGGTCTGCTGATGTAAGCCTCCCAAATTTAGGGCAATCGCATACAACCAAATTTGTTGAGGTTTGGAGAATTTCTTAGGGCTGAGGCTGATTCCATAAATAGTCTTTCGAATTTGTATTTGCTACAGTGTATTACTGTAGCTTTCTCCCACCGTATTCTGTGGCGTGTATCCAGAGCATGGTCTGCAAGACCAGAATGGCTGTACTTGTGAAACCAGATGTAGTCCTTGTGTTCAGAAATTCTGATATTCGCTCTCCTGCCTGTTTGGCCAAAGTAAGACAGTTTACAACTGCATGGGACCTGGTATACATCGGGTAGGTCTAGGGGAAGTGGTTGGTCTTTAGTGGAGCAGATAAGGGATGCCAATTTTCTGTAAGGTTTGTAACAGGAGGTCAGGTCATGCTTTTTAAGATTTTGGTAATTTTTTCCGAGGTGCCTCGGATGTATGGAATGGTGATGGATAGAGTAAGCTTTGTTGTGGAGGGGAGGGAGGGAGGGTTGTGGTCTGTAGGTTGTAATACTTTTTGGATTTTTTTTTGGGGGGGGGGGGGGTAGCCATTGTCTGAGAAAGTGTTGAGGATGTGATTTAGTTCAGTGTTTAGGGCCAACCCGTTTGAACAGATTAGTTTAGCCCTGTTGTATAGTGTTTTCACTACTCCATATTGTTGTGAGGGGTGGTGGTGGGATTGTTGGTGAATGTATCTGCCTGTATGGGTTTTCTGTACACTGAGAAAACCAAGGTTCCATTAGGCTGGCGGGTGACTAGTGTGTCTAGGAAAGGGAGGCTGTTTTTTTCCTCTTTTTCCAGGGTGAATTTGATTCTGGGGTGTTGGTCGTTTAAATGTGTTAAGAAGGATAGAAGTGTTTCAGAGCCATGTGGCCAAATAGCAAACACATCATCAACGCAGCGAAGCCATATGGTTGGTTTTTGTGGGGCAGAGGCTAAGGCTTTTTCTTCAAAGGTCTCCATAAAGAAATTGGCCAAGGGTGGTGAGAGTGGTGAACCCATGGCTGTCCCTTCTATTTGTTTGTAGAATTTTTCCTGCCAAACGAAATAGCCCGAGATAATTGTTAACTGAAATAAGGCTGAGATATCGGGAGAAAATTTAGCTTGGATTAGCTCTAAAGTTTCCTTGAGTGGGACATTTATGAATAAAGAGGAGATGTCAAAGCTGACCATTATGTCAGTGTGTTGGAGTGTAAGGTTTTCTATACTGGCTTTGAAATGGGCTGAGTTTTTTATGTGTGATGGTGTGTTGCCAGTATAACGTGTGAGCTCTTTAGCCAAATGTTTTGCTAATTTGTATGTGGGGGAATCAATGCCATCCACTATGGGACGTAATGGCACATTTTCTTTATGTATTTTTGGGAGTCTGTAAATACGGGGGGGGGGGGGGGGGGATATAAAGTTAAATGGCTTTAATCTGTTGGTAACTTCTACAGGCCAAGAAGTGACTCTCTTAAGGAGCCTGTGAAGTTTTCTAATTTGAGAGTTGGTGGGATTGTAATTGATGGGTTAATTGATGAACGTTCGAGTTACGTCCTTTCGAAGATACGTTCATGATCCCATAAGGGAATAAATAACATTTTCGACTATACTTTCGAACAGGATGGAAGCGAGCGTAAGGTAATGCATGCATAGTGGCAACAGCGCTTTCAGTGGCAACCTCCCTCGGCAGGTGTCTTCAACAGTTCCTATGTTGATTTTGTGTTTGAGAAATGGGTTATTTGTGTATTTATTGTTAGTTATTTCACGATGTTTTATGCAATATGGCCCCTACACACACAATCAAAAAATCACAGGAAAAAAAGGTGAGCAATTGATCTTGAAACAAAGTTGCAAGTTATAAAGCAACATGAAACTGGTAAGCCCGTCACTGTGATCACACATGATCTTGGATGGTCTCGTTCTACAGTGATGACTATTTTGAAAAATAAGGCTAAAATCGTAGAGGATGTGAAAGGATCTGCTTCGATTAAATCAACGATAACGACGAAGCAAAGACAAGGTCCTATCGGTAAAAAAAGAGCATACCCCTTAGCACTGTTACCATAACTGCTAAGGCACTAAGTCTCTTCAACATGTTGAAGGAGAAAGCAAAATCCAATTATGACTACAAATTCAACGCTTCTTCCAGTTGGTTCATGAAATTCAAGCAGCTTTTTGCACTGCATAATGTAAACATAAATGTGAAAATGTATGGTAATCTGTAAGTGCTGAGAAGGCTGCCAAGGAGTTTGTGGTAAAATTGGATAAAATTATTATGGAGGAGAATTAATTGCCACAGCAAATATTTAATATGGATGAGACGTCCTTGTTTCAGAAAAAAATGACCGAGCAGACATTCATGCACAAAAATCTAAAATCTATACCTTGCTTCAAAGATCTTAATGCCCATTTACAATTCTGTTTCGTGTAATGTGGCTGATTATATAAACTGAAACCATTTGTAATATGGCACAGTGAGAATCCACAAATCTTCGAAAACATTAGGAAGCACACTCCCAATTCATTTTTGGAGCAATAAGAAGTCGTGGATGACTCAAAAATTGAGGAAGCCTTAATCAACTGTTATGAAAGTTTTTTTGTAAGTAATATTTACTTAATATGGTTTAACTCCTTTACTTGACTATCTCTTGAATAATTTCTCCTATCTCAGCAGTGCCTATATTGCATCCGTCTTTGTCTTACTATTATATTATATACAGGTATCCCTTAATTAACGCAGTTAATTAATCCCTCAATGTTACTGCATATATCAATATCACGTTAATCAAATGTAATAATCAATGGTAAAAATTACAATTCTTCCATGATCGATTACTGTATTAATAATTCGTTATATGTGGTACTCCTTTAGGAATGATAAAAAATGAATGCAAAGTAAATGTTTAATAAAAGCTTGTACCTACATTATTTACTGCAATTTTTTTTTATCAAGAGTCGTTTGAGCAGTTTTTTTTTTCTTATCGGCATAAATTCTACGATAACAAGAAAAAAAACACTGATGGTACAAATTAAGTGGATATCGAATCCAACATTATTTCAAAGCCGAATAGAGAAACTACTAGAATTTTGTGCCGAATATATAGAAACTAAAAGTTTTGGCGGATGCATGCATAAATAACCTTATGGGCAACTCGTAGTAAAGGTGGAGTGAGCTCTAGATCACTTTCCATAAATGTAAAGCACATCTCCTAGAGGACATGTATGATAAATAAGTCTTTGGCTCTCTATATATACATGATAGTTTATTTTCAGTTACAATCTAAAAATTATTGAACAAAGAATAAAAAAAAAATAATAAATAAAATATAAAAAAAAAAAAAACCATAATAGTATGGTTTAGCTTTTTTTTTTTTCTTCTGGAGGTTGCAGCATCTCTCAGATACAGTTTATTGTCAAATATCACAAACCGTTACATAACATGTGTTAAACCAAACTGACAGCAAAAAACAGTGCGGAATATCACTCATAACATGTGAATGCACAGCTACTCATGACCTAAGCTATACACTGAATTGTGGAAGAATATTTATATTAAATCAATTATTTTGCCACGTATATCAAGGGATTACCGCAATAATCAAATCCGCGTTAAGCAAAACCACGCCAAGCAAGGAATACCCGTACTTCAGCCCCTCAGATTATGACGCGCGCGAGTCTATAAGGAGATTGTCTCAAGATTAAGCCAACTCCTTAATAACAAAGCTTCCGAGGTTAACTTCTCTTAAAGTTTTGGGAAAATTTATTTGTTCCGCTGTACCACCCAGAACCCTTAGATTGGAAAAGCTTCTCAGTCAAGAAGTGAACCTTCAGATATGCACGTGGTTAATCTAATATATTTCTATACTAAGTTATCGGTTATCAATACCCTCTATAATTAACCATGTTTGCAGTCATGGTCTTAATTAACAATTATCTCCCACTTAGATCTGAATAATTTATGACTGGTGCATCAGATTCTTAGACACAGGCAACCAAATTAATAAGAGCAAAAGGTTTATTTAATATAATGATCATCATACAGAATAAAGAACTTTGAGTTATCACTATACTACTAGATTACAAAGTAAAATTAATCAATATACATCACACAGTAATTAATACTACAAAACATCATGTTCAAGGATTCAAAGCTCGCATTCTTAGATTATAAAACCAATAATGACCTTTAGATGTTAATCAAGCAGTCTGGATTAGACATCTCCACAGCTCTTAAACATAACTAGTAATCAACACAAGTACAATTTTAATACATAGCACATATTGCTCACTGACTACGATTAAAATATCACAGTTCTGTCTTAATTTTAGATAGAGTCTCAAGACTTTATGAAGGTCAATTATCTTCCTCTTCCACATTACTTGATTAAAGATTTACTATACCGAACTCGAGGATTCCTCATGCTTGTCCTTTCTATTCTTGGGTTCCTTTCCTTCCGAATATTTTCTTCCCTCTATGGCAAGGCTAAAATTCCTGTCAGCTTAGGTTGATCCTCATGGAGACTGCATTCTGATCATCTATGTCTAATATATTCTTAGCGCGAGGCGATTCTGTATCCATAACGCACACTACCTGGCGATTATATTTTCCGGGAGTGTCCCATTGTTTCGAAAATCCTATATTCGTTCATCGTAGGGCTTGGAATCCGCGATCCCTCTAATCTCGACCCGACTTCGGCCAACGAGACTCGAGATGAAAAGCAACAAAAGTCCTTTGGGGGGGGGGGGGGCTTTCCAGCCCTTTTATATCAACCCCTACCGGGACTCCTTGTGACCCTAAATTTTCACCCAACACGTTATTCCTTTGCACTCGTGGGTCTTGCCTTTTCGTAGCGTCTTCCCCGAAACTTAGGTCAGCACGTGCCGTATGTGCACGTGACCACTTGAGGCAACTTACTAATCCGGTGTCTTGCCCACGTACTTTCACCTTATAATCTCAGTTGGTTATATGCAATTTACAAAGTAATTCTTTTATATCAATTCTTATAGAAAACATGTATATAACAAATTCATTGTCTAACATACAATTGAGTAGGTATTTTATGCGGGAATATTCACAAGTTTTACACTAATTATATCAAGCATACACAAGCATATCCTTAGTGAATTGTATTCATTCACAATTTAACACAACTGGTATGCGAGTGAAATAAAAAGCTATTGTGATAAAGAAAATGTAGAATTTAAAATTTTATTCTAGATAATACTCCAGGTCATCTGTCTTTGACGTCTTATAAAGGTGATCTTCACTAAGTTCAAGATCATGTTTTTTCCTCCAAACACTGCTTCATTGATCCAACCAATGGATCAGGGAGTTCTTACAGTGTTTAAGGCTTATTATCTACGGAGAACTTTTTCACCAGCCATTTCTGCTACTGAAGGAAATGACCAGACTCTCATTCAATATTTATCATGCTATTAAAAATATTGCTGTGGCTTGGGACGAAGTGATCTCTCAATCTACAACTGGCATATGGAAAAAGACATTAGAAAGGTTTATGCATGATTTTGGAGGTTTATAATGGTGGGCCTAGAAAACAATCTGAATCTTGAAGTGAATGATGACAACATAATTCAACTCATAGAAACTTCCCCTGAAGAATTGGTCGAACTGGAGGAAAAACGAGAAAAGGAAAAGAGAAACAGGAAGAGGTAGTTAAAGAATTTGCAGTGAAGGGTCTTGCAGAAGTGTTCTTTGCAGTTAGCGATGTCCTCAAAATGGCTGAAGACATGGACCCCAATGTTGAACACTACTTAATAATAGAAACTAAAGTACATGATGCATTCGCTTGCTAGGAACAAATTTATGATGAAAAGAAGAGGAATAAGCAAAGCACATTGGACATTTTCATAAAAAAAAACAAAGGTTACACCAGAAGAGCCACAGCCTGATCGTTCACACAGGGAAGGAAATTAAGATGTGATTGTGGAGGAAGATTTGGGTGATTGTTCTCCTGTTTGATAGTGGCAGTAACACACAGTAGTTTTATAATAAGTTTAAAAATTAAAATGACAGTATACTTATTACTGTTAAGTCCCTAACCTTATAACTCTGTTGATTTAATGTATCGACTCGATTCGATTTACGTCCTGCCTGATGGAACGGAACCTGGACGTAAGTCGAGGGATGACTGTATATCTATACGAGGGCTGTTCAATAAGTAATAAGACTAATTTTACTGTCACGAAACCACTCATCACAATATTAATTTCTGTGGAATAAAGAAATGTTGCTGTCTGTATTAACAAAAGAGGTTGATAGATGGCGAATACGGGCTGATGTGCCAGAGTGTCACATGACTAAACGCAAGCTTGTTTCGGCACGCTTACAACCGCGACCAGTCGTCGAAATGGAAGCATCCTTATGCGATTAAATTTTGTGTGCATTTGCAAAAATCGGCATCGGACACTTTTAACATGATATGCGGATCTTTCCGATGAAGCAGTGTCGAGGGCAAGTGTTTTTCGCTGGCATAAAACTTTTAAGAAAGGAAGGCAAAATGTGGAAGATCTTGAACATGAGGGAAGACCTTCAACGTCCATCACAGAGACAATGATCAACACAGCAGCAGTTATCATTAAGGAGGATCACAGAATCACAGTACGCCAGCTGCATGTTGTCCTGAATATTTCTGTGGGAAGTGTTCACTCAATTATGGCTGAACATTTGGGACTGAAACGTGTTTGCACCCGATGGATTCCCAAACTCTTGACACCGGAGCAAATGCAGCATCGAGTGGACGTGTGCACAGAATGGAAAGAAAGACTGGAACAAGAAGGCAACAACGTCTTAAAACGCATCATTACAGCAGATGAAGCTTGGTTGTATCACTATGATCCTACAATGAAACAACAAAGCAGTGAATGGAAGCATCCGTCTTCACCTACCCCCAAGAAAGCAAAAACTGTAAAATCGGCTGGTAAAGTTATGACCATAATGTTTTTTGACTACGAAGGCATTGTTTACCAACATGCTGTAGAACCTGGGAATACTGTAAACGGCTCATACTATGCAGATGTTTTACAGACAATGGTACAGCACGTCAAAAGGAAGCATCCGTTGCTGAAGAATGGCTTCTTATTGCACCACGATAATGCAAGGCCACATATTGCTGGTTGGGTAGTGGACGTTTTGCAGAAGAACAACATAGATATCCTACCACACCCTCCATTAAGTCCTGATCTCGCACTGTGCGATTTCTGGCTGTTTCCTCAGCTCAAGAAACCACTAAGAGGCTGCCATTTCGAAAGCAACAAAGCATGTGTAAAAGCTGCGGAGGCGGTTTTGAAAGAACTCTCAAAAAAAAAAAAAAAAAAGGATTTTCACGTGTTTAAGAAGTGGACGCAACGTTGGGACAAATGCATTGCGTCTCACGGTAGTTACTTCGAAAAAGACCATGTAAATGATGACGATTAAAGGTAATCTGTTTTCTGTATAAATATAGTCTTATAACTTATTGAACAGCCTATGTACTGGGGGGGGGCTCTGGCATCTACAGCACCCAACTCCCGAGTTCTGGGCTGGTGGGCCGGTTAGACAAAAAAACGTGACATAAAAATGTTTCAAATTTCGGCTTATCTTTTTATATACATAGAATACATATATATTAAAAAAAAAATTTTTTTTTCTTGTTTTCTTTTTTTTTTTTTCACAAGATGGGGAATTACTTTCTAAGAGTGAAATATTTTTTGCTCAGATTGGAAATATATCTTCAGAGGAAAAAACAACTTGTTCCAATCTGGATAGATAAAAAAATTCACGACCACAAAAAATTTCTATCCAGGATTATCAGAAAAAAGTTCCTTTTGAATTGTTCTAAGAGGAACATTTTATTTTGGTTCAGAGCTATTTCAACTATTTTTTTTTTCCCAGATGAGGAATTACTTTCTGGGAGTGAAATTACGTGACACCTCCAGGGAGTACAAAGACTCATTGAGGTAGGGCACCTACTTCTCAACTCTCTGGCTTCACCACTCAATCCACCAACTATGATCATCATCTACACCAGGGGTCGCCAAACTTCTTTGACCGTCGACTCCTTCAAGAGTTTCTTGACTTTTTTTTATCGACCCCCCCCTCTCTTTTACTATTACGTAATTATAATAGGACAAGCAAAAGAGACGTTTATGTGTGAGTTTTTAGATTGTTTATTTTATAGTCATTACAGTGTTTATTGTATGTATAATATAGTATATATTATTATATTACTTTTACTACTACTATTACTATCACTGGTATTACTACTGATATTAATAAACTACTAATATTAATATCACTGGTATTACTACCAGCCCTGCTGAACTCTTCAACATAGTTAAGTTTAGTTCGTGAATGGATAATGATTGGATTATAATATGTATGTTGATGAATTTTAGAACATTATCGCTCACTTGTATGTCGATGCGCAAAAATGAGACTGGGATCAACAGGTGCGCGGTTCTTATTTACTTACACGTATTTAATCTCGCTCCTGCCCCGCCGGGTGGGCGGGCAGGAACCATTAAACATTCGTTTAATGGTAAATACGTCATTCTAGCCCACTGGATTGGTCTCCATAACTATTTTCATGACCTTGCTCCATCTTACAGGTCCTATTCATGTCACTGTTCCCACGATTCACTCTTAATTGCGTTGTCATTCAGGATGGAGGCAATTCAAGTTAACCGAATTAAATATTACCCGTACAATGATGTCTTATATTTTTCTATCGACCTCTGAGCGCGAATCGACCCCTAACAACGTTATATCGACCACTTTGGCGACCACTGATCAACATCAACACCATCTACCACCACTAGTATTTTCACAAACATCCATGCCCACAATAGGATTCAAACCAGCAGCCTTTTTGGCTGGAGAGTAGAAATACTAACCACTCGGCAATACCATTCATTATTATTAAAAGAGATCAACCAAGAAAAGGAACAGACCAAACATCGGTAATGAATTAATTGTAAAAGAAATCCAAAGAATATACAATAGTCTTCAGATGAATGGAAACAAAAACAATCAATTGAAATCATTAAGCCCACCCCACTTGACATCCTCCTCATATAATGACACTTGTTCTCTTATCCTTCAACCAGTCTAGAAGCCACTTAAAATTAAGTTGCCTAAAGAATTACATCCATTTTATAAACATGAAGAATCCACAAACTTTTGTGCATTTGTGGGAAAGCCAATGTTGAAGTAACAGACTAATCCCTATAAATAAGACAGGAAGAGCATGAAAGAGGTGACTGCTATAGGAAAGTGCATAATTCCTGGTATGATACATACTCTTCTGTGTATCCATCCTGCTTTGAAGATCTTAAGAATACTGCTAGCCCAAATTTTCTAACCACAAAAACTTGGGTTATTCCAGCCTTATATCTATCATGGCTAATAATGAACATAATGAGATCTGAGTATAAACACACACCATGGACTATCCTATAACGTTTTTAATTCGTGAAGTAATTTATTGTAACTGTTTATGGAAGCATTTCATGTAATATTTGAAGAGTAACTCACAGAAGTGGAGAAACATCATTTACAAAAAAAAATGTTTTTCTTCTTCAAAATAGCGAGTTCTTTACTATAATGAATCACAGGAGTCTAATGACTTAAAGCTTTGCATTGTTAGGAGGGGGAAGTGATAAAGCTTTGATGTAAGAAGCTGCTGGGTTATAACACAATTAGCAAATAACTGTACAAGAGAGTTTATTATGATATGCTTAGCCAGATAGTTCTCGGTTTCTCTCAGAATAAATGCTTTAATCTTTCTGAGAATAACACTCAAAGGCTTTAGATATACTACTTCTCTAGAAAGAGTGATATTGAAATATAATGTGACGTGGGATTTATATGGGATTTCAATTAAGACTTCAGCATATGCAACAAACGTTTTTCATGAAATCCAACTTGCTATTGTAACTGTGAGTCACTACTGCTCAGCATATGTTAAAAAAATTCTATATTTTGATTTTAAATTATCATGTCTAAAAATAAATACTTACTTTTTCCACATTTTCTGATTTTTTCTCCCTTGAATCTCGTCCTCTCAGTACCTTAGTGTCTGCAGCTTGAACCATAAGCTGAGTAGCAAGAAAATCCTACAGTATGATAGAAACAATCACTGGACTGAAGAGCATAAAATTTTACACATGTAGAATGAAAGAAATGTTGCAATTTTATTACTTATTTACATAAAAACACAAGGCCTAGGTAATAATACTATTCATTTGTCAATTATTTTTGTCTGAAACTTAGACCAGAAAGTTTGTTTACACTCTACCTTGATTACAAAGTAATCAAGGTAGAATGTAAACAATGGATTGTATGAAACAGAGAGCCACATGATGTTATTCTTACAACAGCACAATGCCATAACTGAGGAAACATAGGTTAATCATTAATAAAAAAAAATAAAAATGTGTTATTCTGATAAGACTTTACCATACTTTAGATAAAAATATGCAGTCATTCCAATTCACGTTCTGGCAGTGAAGCAAGGTCTCTGCACTTTCTTTAAACAAATGCTACAATTTAGACCTGAGAATGATGAAGTAGGCCGTTTCAGATCAAAGAATATTACGGATTGAGTCTATTCCGTGTTGAGCCAAGCAAGAATTATCAGATTTCCTGTGATAAATATACAACTAATGATCTTGTATTCTCTTTTCTATTGAGCATCCAGTTTGTCTGAAGTAAGATGGATAGCAGTCGCAAAGTATTTCCAGAATTCTGGAAATTGGTTGTGAAATGTCCAAAATGTGTGAGATTGGAACTCAATGTACTGTTTCTTTGTTATTTAGGTTAGGTTTGTAAGAGTCAAACAGATGTTGTGTAGTCTTTTCTGAGAAGCTATTTAATTTCATATATTGTTTGATATTTACGAGTTCTTCCTGTAATTGATAAGGCATCGAACCAATAATGCTAGCACGTCAAAATAAAGATTTTATAATTCTTATCTCTTGAGAAGGATGCTGGGTAGATTGAAGAATGTAGGATTCAGTAAAAGTGGGCTTTTGATACACTAATGCAGTTAAATCATCTGATTGTGAGTGGATGAGAAGAATGTCTAGAAATTTATTTATGGTTGCTAAAAACATTGGTAAAGTTTCTTTATTGTGAGGCAGGCCACACAGCAAAACTAACATAATTGTACAGAAACCTAAATGAAGGTTGAGGGTGTATGGATGAAAGAAGGGTGCATTCTAGATGCTCTAAATAAAAGTTGGCGAGAGCAGGGAAGAGTGCACTTCCATGGCAGTTCCTTCTACTTGGCTGTAGAACTTTTGACAAACAAGTATTCAGAATGTATTACAATGTTCAATAGTTTTACTATATCCTGAGGAAATGATTCATAAAATAACTGCATTGGTTAGTGCAACCTTGCCAAAAGGTTGCACTATAGGCATTAGCAAGAGTTGACTAACAGCAGATAAAGTTACAGGGATAGAATGTGATGGATTTAGTATTTTCAGAGAGAATAGAGTAGACAGGACATATATCATGGGGGATGGGGTACTACTCATGATAGCATATGAACTGCAGCCAACAAGAGTAGCAGTCAGTTAGCAGGTTTTTTTTTTTTTTTTTTTTTTTTTTTTTTTTTTTTTTTTGAAGCAATCTGGTGTTAGATTGAAGCCAATAGGACAAAATATAAAACTGGTTGCTGCTATAATCCATCTCCTGGCCTATGATGTAGACAATATGCATCAGCAGATTAGTACCACGTACAAGTTAAGTCATTATGGGAGACCTCAACTTCGGCAACATAAATTGAAAGGAGGAAAGATCACGTGGCAGAAGGAAATGAACTAAATAAGATTACTTGAAGCAGAATATGAAGGAGGGGACTCAGGGTATGAAAGTGCTGGATCTGGTTATAGATTCAGAAGACCTGTCCATAACTAAGGTGGAACATTGCCTCCAATTGTACACCAGCTGGCATTTTGGATTGTGTTATATGCAAGGTGCGCTTTGATATATCATTTTAAAAGTGACAGTACCCAACCTTCTGTAGGTTGGGTACTGTACTGTTTTAAAATGATATATCAAAAAATGTCACTTAAGTACAGCAATAATTCTCAGGGGACTGATAAACATTTTTCCTATTTAGTATTTAAAATTGGCTGCACCAAGTGCCAACAAACAATGTGAAGCTATGCCTGCAACATTATTACTATTACTACGGGCAACTCCAGGGAGTCATTAGACTCATCGAGGGAGGCCCCAAATCATATTCATCACAACTATCTGACATTCATACAGTATCTATCATACCTCGCCTTAAACTCATTCACTGTCACAGCATCTACTACAGACTCAGGGAGCGCATTCCACTCATTCACTACTCTAAAAGTAAAGAACCCAGCTCTAACACCTTTACTAACCACACTTTTGCCCAGTTTCCATGGATGTCCCCTAGTCCTCCCACAACCAGCCTTGTTCTCAAAAATATCTTCTGAATTAATTTTATAGAAACCCTTCAGCAATTTGAATGTCTCAATCATATCTCCCCTCCTCCGCCTATCAACCAATTTTTGCAACCCACAAATCCTCAACCTGTTCTCATACGGTTCATTCCACAGACCTGCTATCATCTTGGTCACTCACCTCTGGATCCTCTCCACATCCTCCCCATCAAGAAGAAACCTAGGTGACCAAATCTGAGCACAGTAGTCTAGATGGGGTCTTATCAAGGCTCGATAGAGAGGAACAATAACCTGCTTGTCAACGTATTCTTCAGCAACCAAGTGATTTGATGAGCTGTTTTGGTCACTTTTGCAATGTGTCCCCTAAATTTCAATTCCTTATCCACCAACACTCCTAAATCTCGTGCCTCATCAATTTCCTGGAGCAGGGTTCCACCAATGCAGTAAACTGCCGCCAATCTTTTCACCCCAAAATGCATAACCTTAAATTTTGCCACATTAAACTGACATCCATTCTCCTTAGCCCAGACCTCCAATCTATCCAAATCATCCTGCAAAATTTTGATGTCATCTGCATTCACTATTGCCCTACCCAACTTCGCATCATCCGCAAACAAATGAACTGTTCCTCTCAGATCATTTCCTATATCATTTATGAACAAATTAAACAGCAGTGGTCCAAGAACAGATCCTTGTGGCACACCACTAGTCACAGGCCGTCTTGTGGACTCTACTCCCGAGTAAACCACTCTCTGATATCTCTCCGTCAACCACCCTCCTATCCATCTCACCAACCCTATGTCCATTCCCATATGCTGCAATTTACTGATTAGAATTCCATGTGGAATCCTGTCAAAGGCCTTGGCAAGGTCCAGTAGAATCACCGTAAACCCATTACCCTTATCCAGTTCAGCCGTCACTGTGTTATAATACGTGAGCAAGTTACTGAGGCATGACCTACCCTTCACAAAACCATGCTGTCCCCGATACAGTATCCCATTTTCTTCAATCAAATCTTGTATTTTCCTTTTGACTATTTTCTCTAAGACCTTGACAATGATTCCTGATATGCTAATCGGTCGGTAATTTACAACAGCAGTCTTGGAACCACCTTTATGCAGTGGAACTATTTTCCCCTCTTTCCACCCGCTCGGGACTAACCCAGACCCTAGACTCAAATTAAACAAAATGGTCAAGGGTACTGACAATTCTTTAGCTGCTTCTCGTACAACACGAGCTGGTACACCATCCAATCCCACAGATGTATGGACATTGAGGTTATGCAATAGACTACTCACCTCCACTTCATTAACCACAATTCCTGTATAATCTACTGGTTTATTCGTTTCTGCAATGTCACCACCTGGATGATATACTTTTGCAAAGTGCTCACTCAGTAACTCAACTATCTCAACTGATTCAGTTACCTCCCTACTATCGGCATTCTTTAAAATCAATCTGACATGTACATTTTTCCTTTTACTTGCTACATATCTAAAAAACTGTTTAGGATTCTCTTTAGCCTGCTTGGCCAATGTTCTTTCGTAATCCTTTTTTGCTTTTCTTACCACAAACTTCTTACCACAAACTTAATGGTGTTATTCATCCATTTAACCCCTAGTTGATTTATTATTCGGACTCTAGGTATACAGTCAGCCATTGCTTCATGCAAGCACTTCTTAACTACCTCCCATGCACCATCAACTTCTAGTCCTTGCAGTTGTACATGCCATGGCACCTAACCAATCAAACTCTTAAGCTTGTCATAGTTTCCCGCCCGATAATTCCACATGTACCCTGTCTTAATTGAAAATTCTACACCTTTAGCCACCTCCCAAGTTAAGACCCTATGATCACTCTCACCGATTGGTGGCAATGTGGTCATATTTGTTACAGTCAAATCCTCAGATGTAATTACTAGGTCAAGCACTCTCTGACCCCTAGTATTTTCCATTACATGCTGTCGCAGATAGTTATCCCTTAATAACCGCATAAAATCCAGTTCCTTCCTCCCGTGCGTCCTCTCCTCACTCCAATCAATGCGACCATAGTTGAAATCTCCCATAATAATCACCCTCCTTCCACCCATTTCTTCTATTTGCTTGTGTATACTGTCACCACCATCTTTTCCATCACCTGGTCTATAGCAGCACCCAATTGTATATTTAGTTCTGCTAGCCACAATCTCACACCAAATGGCCTCAAAAGTGCTCTTTTCTCTATCCTGCAATTCAACTTCTATTCTCCTTGGCTGGAGCTCATCAGCTATCATCAACAATACTCCTCCCCCCATTTTATTCTCTCTGTCATTCCTGAACACACTATACCCATCACATTCAATCCCACTAGTTATATCATCTACAGTCAGCCATGTTTCACTAATACCTATAACCTGTGGTCTGGAAGTGCCAACCATGGCCAAAAACTCTTCCTTCTTGTTCCTAATACTCCTAGTATTAGTGTACATGAATTTAAGACCCCCATTAGCCCCAACCCTACCTTGATGCCTTATATTAACTATCCCACTCTGATTTGTTGTCCTTATTTGCTCTGGCATATTATATTCATTCTTACATTCAACTGCCTCCATAAGGACTGTATCTCTACCCACCCCCCCTAACAAATCTAGTTTCCCTGAATTTGCACATCCACTACATTCAGCAACACTTTCTCAAGTCTTCTTACACCGTAACCATTCAAATGTAAGCCATCCATCTTATATAGATCTTTTCGCCCATCACACTCACTCCACACATCCACAAATTCCACACCACTCGTCATACATAACCGACGCATAAAGTCATTTGCAATTATAGCCCTCCTTTTAAACATTTCACTGTCATACCGTGGCAAAAGACTAATCATTCTAACTCTCTAACTCTTTTCTTTTGCTACCTCAAACAATTCATTCAGGTCTTCTATCATTTCCATTTTATCTCCTTTCAAATCATTCGTACCTGCCACAACAATCATTTCTTTCACCCTTTCCTTTTGCTCTCTAATAGACGCAGTTACGTCCTTTATGGTCGCACCAGGTTGGTACGATTTTGTCAAATCCTCTACTAACACACCTCGTACTAACGAGTCTCCATACAGCACTCTATCCTTCATTTTGTTCATGTTCACATTCATACGTCTATTTTTCCTGTCATACCTTTTATTATTGGTTGGTTCATTCAGTCTACTTTTGTTCATGCACTCTAGCTGCTGTTTTGCTCTTTCTATCGCACTATTCAACAACGCGATCTCATTCACACTTTCTACATTCACACACTCACAATTTTCATGTACAACTTTGCCGTTTCTTGTCATATCCCTATTTCCTTCATTTTGAAGGTTGACAAAAATATCACACTCACGATCCGAAATACACTTCAATTCCGCATTCTCCCTACATTTTCTACACACATTCAATCCTTTATCATCATCTAACCACACTCCGACCGCACTCCGCAAAGCGTACATTTCACAGTTAGTACACTGACTCATTTCTTTTATGCTACCGTTCTTTGATAACGATGGCGAACCTTCATTACTGGCCGCCATTTTCCTACGCACAGGTGCCATATTTATCTGTAATGTGTTTTGTCAAATTAAACGTTATAACACACCAAAAATAGATGCACTAAAATACGCAAGGCAAATAAAACAAAACTACACAATATTAAGTAATTTGTATCGATAACTGAAAATGATACTTATCTTATCTGGAGCTTGCACGAACACTACTCATTACGAATTCATCTAGCGGCGACTTCCGACATAGATTATGTTATAAAACACTTTAGTACACTAACCACGTTAATAAAGCTGTAATAATATACCAAAATTAAACACTTAAGTCCATTAAATTGAATCCAAAACACCAATAAATCAACAAAAAACACAAATCTCTCAGGAGCTCTCCGATAGCACGACCGTTCACCAGCTAGCCTCGACACCAACGACAAACAAAGTTGATCGACGACAGAGTGCTTCGAGTCTTGCCACTACAGACAGATGCTTAGAAACTTTAAAATGCTGAAGCTGCAAACTAAATATTTCAGAAAAGAAAAGCAGTTTTCAATGTGATGCAAACATTTCAATGTGATGCTGCAGACTCATGCCAATTGTGACAAAATCAACAAATCACCTAAACTCAAGCTCCTACCACCCTCAGCCAGCTATTTTTCTATCCTCTGTGCCTCCCACTGATAAGAAGCTCCTAAACCTTGCCCAGCATGTGGACAGCCTGTAACAGCACCTTTCATACTTGAAACCTTTTCTCCCTGAAAATCAACACAACTGAAAAAAAAGCTTGAAGCAATTCACGATCAGTGTCGAAGCTAACATGCCAACCACCGACAACACCGGCAAACTTTGCTACCTCACTGACTCATCAATTCGAGACATGACTGAGGCAGAAAACAAGCAGTATCATGCCATCGTTCTGAATGAAAAGTCTGAATCTGATACAATGCTAAAAGATGGCATTTGATGACTCCCTGAATGGTGCAACTTTGACTCCAAGAAAATTGTCAAGTGTCACCACTTCAGACCTATGATTACTGGCAGAGATAGAATGAAATTTCCACACTTCATAAAAGTGACCTGTGATACTCTGAGGAGCAGATAAAAAATAAGTAATAAAGCAAAAAGTAAAAATCAGTAAAAAAAAACCATAAGTAAATCGAGCAGTAAAATAATCAAAGATACAAATATATATATATATATATAATTGATAAAAAAAAAAAAAAGGGAAAGAAATCCTTAGCCCACTAACAGTACAAATGTACTATTATTGGTTTACTAATAAAACTTTCATAGGTCAGAGCAACATGAAAAAAAAAAAAGATTTGTTTTCATATTGGCCTTCAATAACAAAGTGGAAGGCACCAGCCTCTTATCATCCTGTCTATGAGCCTAGCCAGATCTGACCTATGCTCACTGCAAAGAAAGGCAGTATTTATGAAAAGAACTGCAAGAGAAACATCAAAGTGGTAACAAAGCATGGGTAATTAATTATATGGAAGGAACATTTATGAGAAAAACAAATTTTGCAAATAACCAGTGGGGAAACACGAACCCAAACACATGTGGAACCAAAACGTTTCCTGACAGGAATGCAAATCTCAACCTATTCAACCACTACTTATCTCTGCTCTCCCACTACACACTCTTTGACTCTTTCCACTTCAGAAGTTATATACGTTCACTCCAATATATCATGACAAAGTCTAATCTGGAATCTCTCAATTTTGATCCCCTCTAAAAATCACACTACCTCATTCTACCAAATTCATATGCTGTCTCTACTGCTCTCTCAATGCCAACAACCAATCTGAACTTCTCCATTACCTTTCCTCAAAGTTGATTTTCTTCAAACTAACTTTCCTAATAGCGAAGTCATCATCTTTGGTGATTTCAACATTCATAACACCATCTGGCTGCCTGCTTCTACCTGCACAGATCAAGCAGGTAGAGAGGCTGAGACATCTGCAATCACATGATCTCATACAAATTGTGCAGTGGAAATAATTGGTGAAACTTTGGTCAAGCCTGCAGCAAAAATAATAGCAGAAATTATGATCGGAGATAATGCAAAAAGATCTTTTGATCAGATTTGCCTTTCAAATAGTACTGTTCATCGAATCACTGAAATAGCTGAAAATATAAAACAAACATTGTTATCCGATATACATAGGAGTCGTTATTATGTGTTACAGGTAGATGAATCCACTGATATTACAAATTTTGCAAATCTTCTGGTGTTCGTTAGGTACGAAAAAAATCAAAAAATTCATGATGACCTTTTATATTGCCAGAACATACAACAGGAGAAGAAATATTCAACAGTATAAATAACTTTATGCATCAAAACAAGCTTGACTGGAAATGTTGTGTTGGAATAAGCACAGACGGAGCGAAATCCATGGTCAGATCTTAAAAAGGGCTTGTTTCAAAGATTCAAGCTGTTGCACCAGATGCAAAGTCGACACACTGCTGCATGCACAGGGAGGCTTTGGCTACACATGTGATGTCTACAGACCTAAGAAAAGTTCTTGATGAAGCTGTAAAAATCATAAATTATATTAAAGTCCATCCTCTAAATGCCAGACTTTTCTCTCAACTTTGTAAAGAAATGGGAAGCAACTATACACAACTTCTTTTCCATACCGATGTTTGTTGGCTTTCTCATGGAAAAGTCCTTACTCGTTTATTAGAACTTCATAATGAACTACAAGTTTTTCTTGATGAAAAATTTGAAATGAAAAAGCATTTACATAATTGGAAATGGCTCAGTAAATTAGCATACCTGGCAGATAAATTAAGGCTATTTAATTCAGTAAATATATCTTTACAAGGCAAGGAAATTTCTATATTTCATGTCTAAGATAAAGTGAATGCCATGTTCGTAAAGATGAAGTTATGGCAAAAGTGGGTTGGGTAATGGAGAATTTGACGCAGTTCCATCTCTGCATGAATTGCTTGCAAGTTCAAATGAACAAATTGATGATGATGTGAAAATTACTATCATGGAGCATTTACAAAGCTTACAAATGAATCTAGAAAAGTTTTTCCCTGAATTGGACATTAATACTGAGCAGATAAGATACCCTTTCGATATCAACAAATCTATGCCAAAGGGTCTATCGTCAATAGAAGAACAACTTTTAAAACTGGCTACTGATCGTTTCCTAAAAAATGAATACAACGAGAATACGTTATCATCATTTTGGCTACAAATACAGAATGAATTTTCTGAATTAACAAATAAATCTCTAAGGTTCATTTTTCTATTTCCAAGTTCATATCTGTGCGAAGTTGAATTTTCGGCCCTTGTAGATATTAAGACGAAGAAGAGGAATCGCATTATAGATGTCGAACCGCATCTGAGATTGAAATTAGCAACTATAGAGTCAAATTTTGCTGAAATTTTATCTCACCATAAACAATTTCACTTCTCTCATTGATTATAAATTATTTCAAGTAAGTAAAAATTTATAGTGTCTTTATCAAGTTTGTTCTATTAAAAATAAATCATATTTTTTGTTTACATGTACATCTAAATTCAAATAAAATTGATATTTACAATGAAATATATTTTATTTATTTATTATTATTTTGATAAGGTGGTACTTGGTAATAATGAAAATTTAAGAAGGGGTATGCGGATGTCTGAAGTTTAAGAAACACTGCCTTATGCAATAATTCTCCTATATCTATCTGATAAGCTCCTCTTACCAACTTATACATGTCAATCATATCACTCCCTGTATGTACCTAAATGCTCTTGTCACTGGACTGACAACAAATCCTATCATTTTCAATCTACAGAAAACCAAAAGATGCTAGCAGGTACTCCATCAGCTATTACATCACCACCCTCAATATGGCATGAAACCTTGGCAAATCATTGTAGAATTATTTCCTCTGGCCAAGCTAGTCTCTCGAGAGAAATCAATCATATCCAGGACACTTTTTTTTTTTAAAAACTAATGAATTTTCTTTTCATAAAATCAACAAAACTTTCTGCTCATTCCTCAACCCTCCCCTTTCCCCACCACTACCACAAAAAAAAAAAAAAAAAATCAGAACACAAAAAATCCATTGCCATTTCCTATAACTGTTCTAAAAAAGCATACAGACTACTTTCAAGTACCAAAAATTAGATACCATTATCTGCTCACCAAAAGATTCTCCCATCATCTAGACCAGGGCTGCCCAAAACAAGGCCAAGAGTGCGATTTTGTGCAGCTCGCCTATGATTTTCACGAGCGAAAAAAAAAACAAAAAAACAATTTGAATCGAATGAATATTAGATATTTTAATTCTATCACTAATCGATAATCTCGATATTGGTAATTTGGTTTTTTTACAGCACCATATATACTCATCATCATTTGTGTTAGATGAAACCCAGCAAGATCCTCTAGTCAGCACTGTTCAAAAAAACCAAATAAAATGGCTCAGCCACCAACTTGGACATCCACCCTCTGTACCCTTTGATGCTCTGGTCCTCTACACCCATACAGATGGAAAAAGAGGCAGACCCTGAACTTCATATGAGAAATACATCAGCAATTTTCTCCCCGTTTACTCCCAACTCTCTGCATCAGAGATCCGTCAATAAGCATATGACAGAGAAGTCTGGTTTTCCTTCCCGTCATAACAACCGCCAAGTCCCATCTTAGTGTACACAGACTACTTATTTGTTTTGATTGGTTCCCCTATTTATAATTGTAAAATTATAAATAAATGATGATGATTACGCATATGTTTTTCAAATATTAGATGTATCAAAGAAGGTTTCCCACACTGTTTAGTTTCAACTTGCATGCTCCGGGCACACATGGGGAATGCGAGCGCGCGATTAGTGTGCAATCAGTGTTGTTCGTTTGTTCAGCTATCGAGGTTGTGTCGCTACTGCTCACCAAATTACCTTATGCAATAATAGATATGCATTCTGATTTATTTCTGTTATCTTTAGTAATCTACTTCTACTTAATAAATTTTATTACAATTTATCAAACAACCATGCCTAACAAGAAAGGAAAATTGAAGATGAAAAGCGAGTGTATCAAAGCCGATGGGAATCAGACAATTTATTACCCGAAATTCAGAAACTTGAACTCAAGATGTGCTCAAGAGCACATATCATTGCGAAAGCACTTTTTCAACGATGAAATTCATTAAATCAAAGTATAGATGTTTAATGACAGATAATTCTCTTGCAAATTTACTGTGATTGGCAAGCATCAAAATTGATAGAGGTACATTAGCAAACAAAGCCAAACTACCACAGAACTCTCGCTAAAATGAAATACACCATTATTATTTCTTGTCTACTAGTTCAATAAAAACTTATAAGCACCATGACTTTTCTTTCTCATGACATTTTCGAAGTGATTGCTAAACCTAACAGTTAGCCTCTCCATGTAATTTAATATATGTATGTATTTATTATTCTGGATGTGGTCCTCGGATAAATCTTTTTTTTTTTTTATTCCGGCCCTCGAATTACCTAAGGTTGGACAGCCCTGATCTAGAACATCCTTGGGTCTGCTGCATTCTGTACTCTTACTATTTATCTTACTTTGGGTAAACAGGGAGAACAGCTAATACCACCTGAAAGAATAGAAGAACAATTATCCATTACCTGTAGCACACCAGTTCTGGAGTAGTGGACTATGGATACGGATCACTGGAAAACAAATAAATAAAATAAAAACTTCCCTCTTACTCAGAAGCAGATATAAATCTGAGGAACTATTCCTAGAATCTGTCTCAGTATTACAACCTTTAACCTATTTGGCTGCCTCACTTTAGTAAAAATCTGGAAGACTGTCCTCGTGAGACAAGCAATTTTCCATCATCACACCTATAGCGTGTGATGATAGAAATTAGGGCTTGAAGTCAATCTGTATTTGTTTTCTTGCTGGTGTGTTTACATACATATTGTATTTCTTTGTGTTTATGAAGATGCTTTGATGACCAAGGTGAAAGAATATTAGGCATAACAATTTATTAATTACATACATTTAGTTAGTATTTATTATTTATAGATGTACATTTATTCCACTAAACATTACACTGATAACACTGGCCAACAAAAAAATTTTTTTTTTCCTGCTGATTATGATCTGACACTTGTTTTTTACTAATTTGGGTGCGCTGATTTCAAATATCAAACCCATTTTTCTCTATCACGTCAGGTTTTTCCTCTATGGCATTTTCTTTTTGCTAATTTGTAAGTTTTTGATAGTTTTAAGGAGGCAGTACTATTTACAGGATCAAAAAAAAATCGAATTTTTTAATATTATTTTCTGAAAGTATGTACTTTTAAAAATCTGTTCCTAACTTTTTATCAAGAAATTCAAAAAATTCCCGAAGATATAGCCTATTATTCAAAGCGGTGCACACAGATCAGAATCGGAGGGCTCACCTCGCTTGTTAATAAACGAATAAATGCATAAGAACCTGCAACGGCACGTACTAGCGCTTTGAATGCGAGAGAGGCCGATAACCGGCCTAATACATTTAGGTGATGAAAAGTAGGCGATGACAACTGCCTAAAACAAATGAATGCTATATGCGTCATAGCAGACAAAGAACGATCGAAACCAGTCAATCGTTAATCGATCGTGAAAGTATGATGAGCGCTTATAACGTTTCAATAAAGTCTTTGGGTTTTTTTTGTCTTGTTAATTGCATGTTAGTCGGCAGTGAAGAAAATACATCATGTCTACTACTCGAAAATGTGTCAATAGTGTTGATTCCTTCTGCTACATTTGCAGGAGCTTTACTGTTCCCAGTCAAAGCACAAATATCACTGATTTCGTTAAGAAAGTGTACTTTGCATACTTTGACGTAAAAATTGCAGATCAGGACAAGTCATGGGCTCCAAATAAAGTGTGTAAGTCATGTGTAGAAAATTTACGACAGTGGAGCAAGGGAAAACGCCAAAAATTAGCTTTTGGCATTCCAATGATTTGGCGTGAACCGAAAAATCACGTAGATGATTGCTATTTTTGTTTAGTTCAGACTTCTGGTTATAATAAGAAGAATAAGAAAAAAATTGTGTATCCAAATCTCGACTCAGCAATGCGGTCAGTTGCTCATTCCAATGAAATAGCCGTGCCAATTTATAAAGGACTTCCTTTACTTGAGAACGAGCATGATCGGGATACACCAGATGTTCTTGAGGAGCAAGACCCGGATGTTGAATTAGACAATGAAAATTTAATTTCTAGTTCTGGACCACAACGTTTTACTCAAGTGGAATTGAATGACTTAGTAAGAGATTTGGGCCTATCAAAGGAATCATCGGAATTGTTAGCTTCAAGATTAAATGAAAAAAACTTACTGGAGGAAGATACGAAGATAACTTTTTATCGTAGCAGGGAAAGTAATCTTGTACAATATTTTAAACAAGAGTGTGGGTTTGTTTACTGTAACAATGTGTCAGGTTTACTTACTGAAATGAGTGTTGTACAATATCATCCAAACGAGTGGTGTTTATTTATCGACAGTTCAAGCAGAAGTCTCAAGTGTGTCTTACTACACAATGGGAATGTATATGGCTCAATTCCTATTGGCTATTCAGTCCACTTAAAGGAAACATATGAGGACATTAAAAAGATTCTGACGTTATTAAAATATACAGACCATAACTGGATCATCTGTGCGGATCTTAAAATGGTGAACTTTTTTACTTGGCTTTCAAAGAGGATATACAAAGTATCATTTTTCCACCTCTACACATCAAACTAGGTCTTATGAAGCAGTATGTTAAAGCTTTAGATTTACAAGGTGACTGTTTCCAATACATATGTGAAAAATTTCCACGACTTAGTTATGAAAAAATTAAAGCCGGTGTATTTGATGGACCGCAAATTAGAACTTTAACGAGAGACCCAAATTTCATCAACTCTATGAACGAAATTGAGAAAGAGGCCTGGACTTCATTTACGATGGTTCCGAATAATTTTCTTGGAAACAAAAAAGCATGCAATTACAAAGATCTAGTGGAAACAATGCTTGAAAATTTCCAGCGCCTAGGTTGCAACATGAGCATAAAGCTTCATTTCCTATATAGTCATCTTGATAGATTTCCCGAGAATTTAGGTGCTGTAAGTGATGGACAAGGCGAAAGATTTCATCAAGGCTTAAAAACTATGGAAGATCGGTACCAAGGAAGATGAGATTCTCACATGATGGCCGACTACTGTTGGAGTATTCAAAGGGATTGCCAAAACAGAACACACAGCAGAAATTGCTACAAACAAAAATTTATTCCCTGAAACTCATGTGTAAGCAAAATTGTTATTTTTTTTATAAATATTCTTGTAATTTTTAATGAATATTGTTAAGTGGTTATGTATCTAATTATCGGCCTCTCTCGCATTCAAAGCGCCAGTATGTGCCGTTGCAGGTTCTTACGCATTTATTCGTTTACTAACAAGTGAGAGCGGTGAGCGCTCCGATTCTGATCTGCGCACCGCTTTGAATAATAGGCTATATCTTCGGGAATTTTTTGAATTTCTTGATAAAAAGTTAGGAACAGATTTTTAAAAGTACATACTTTCAGAAAATAATATTAAAAAATCGATTTTTTTGAACCTCTAAATAGTACTGCCTCCTTAAAACTATCAAAAACTTACAAATTAGCAAAAAGAAAATGCCATAGAGGAAAAACCTGATGTGACAGAGAAAAATGGGTTTGATATTTGAAATCAGCGCACCCAAATTAGTAAAAAGCAAGTCTCTTATAAAAGTCAGCAAAAATTGTGTTGGACTGTGTAATCAATGTTGAAACATCAAATTAGGCAAATTACTAATCAATTACCATCCTCCTCAATTTCAGTAGTATTTATCATGTGGCTCTCAATCAAATGGTTTAGTTAAATCCAGATAAATCAGTGTATAACTAGTACTGTTATATCCTACCAGCTGTGCCATTGTTATATTGATGTCTTATTTCTTTTATTTATCATTTATATGTGTGTTCTTCTGCTTATATCATTTATCTTTTTCACAGTTATATCTATCCACACAATTTGGCCGATTCTTAGAATGATTACGTATATTAAATATATTGACAAAGGATTGACTTCTGAATAGAGTCCAATCCTCAGCAATAACGGTCTGGAGTTATCTCCTAATCGGGTTCTGGCAATATTTATTTGTTCAAGCTGCGCCAGCCAGATCCCTAGGTTAGAAATTCCTTTTAACCAAGAATTAACCCTCAGAAAATATACAAAGTAAATCAATCTATTAATTACTCCTTATATCAATTGTATCTATCTCTCTTAAAACACTTTAGATTGCAGTCATGGTCTCTGTCATATATTTCTCTCCCGCTCAGATTCAAATATTAGCAAGCGGTGCATTGGATTCAAATCAAGGCACAAAACAGGTTAAGATAATCAAGATACATTTATTAGATTCAAAAGATTACACATTTACAATAAAAAACCTCAATAGGAATGGAGCTATCCCAAGTTATAAGGTTAGACATATCAACTGTAATTCACATATCACGTCTAAGAATAGGCTTATTACACTAATTACACTACACAAAATTCTAGCTAGCATCCCTTAAATATCTTTACTATCGTACATATATTCTTAAAACATTCACATCGATAATTCTATAGATCATTACATATGGCAAATTAACTACTATCATTCAGACAAATATTAAAGAAACAGCTATTTGGTTCTAAACACTGGTATCTAAAATCTCACTACAGCCCTTTCATACAAGTTTAGAGTTATATAACCTAACATCACGTTTCTTCCATGACACATTATTCCGTTCTTTGTTAACAAAGGAATTATAAAGGTTTTTACATTACCACATTCCTGTAACTTATTCCGTCTATCCTTTCTTTATAATTTCCCTCCGAATGTTCGATCTCGTCCTTGGCGATTATAACTCAAGGCTAGGTTTGACCTTTTTTGTTCTATCCTTTTATCGCATTCTCAACTGGAAACAGCATGGATTGAATCAATGTACGTGGACATATGTGGCGGCCAGTTTCTTAAGGTTTACTCGGAAGGGTACCTAACCTAACATTTCTTCATCTATTCCTTCTGCCCGACATCACGAAACGACAGCACAGAATAGCTGCCAGCTATCAACTAGACCTCGAACTGGAACTCTTCCCGACTCCACTGGAACTCCAACGATTTCCCAGAAAAAACATTGTGCGCGTGCCGTTCGCACGTAAGCAAATTGCCGTCGGCTACACAATTTATCCGAGGTTGTCGTTGATGGACTTTGATCCTTTGTTATTATGCTCTAACATATGTCTTTATAGAGAAACTTCTTACATTATAATCTTTTTACAAAAAAATGACATCTTTCATCTTTAATTATTATTACAAAGTTTGTGTTAGTACAATTCTTTAAACAAAACTGGTATCTTCACTTATTTACAAGCATTTCCCCTTTTAGTTTTTTCTTTTTTTTTGTTAAATTCTGAATGAGATATTTCTTAGTAAAAATATTTTCATTCAAAATTCAACAGTACATTATAAAATGGAACCATCATTAAAGCCCTCCCCTTAACAAACCCATACTGCTCTCTTGAAAGATTTCCATTCGAATTAATCCAGGTTTACATTCTGTCTCTAACACCTTCACCACTACACCTGATATATAGAGTGGCCTACAGTTGGATATTGCTTACTTGTATTTTTCCTTACACAGTGGCACTATTTTTTCTTCTTTTCAATTCTTCTGTGACTGGTCCTATTGCCAGACTTGTGTTGAACAAACGAAATCATGGATACTGTCAGCTCTTTGGTCAGCACATATATGTGGTTCAGTGAATAGTGTACTTGTTCTGCAAACAGGCTGCAGGTTTAAAATCCTACTGTGAGCATGGATGTTTGTGAATGTCTCGAGGGCAATAGATGAACATCACCGCCGACCTGCCATCCAACTTAATGAAAGGTCTGAAGTGGCTTGAAAAATCTCATATTCTGCCTCAAGTGAGCATGAAATTATGAAGCCTACCTGCAGGACTAATACTAGTGTACTGTACACTTACAAGCTTTTGTGAGTGAGAGTGATATAAAAATAAATTAAATAAATAAGACCTTAAATAAAATAAAATATCAGCTTTTATGTTGTGAGAAACAACATGTTGATCAACTGGGTATACAGCACAATACATGGAACCAAGATATCAATAGAAGCTTATGTCTTTTGAAAATAAATACCAAGAAAAACAGTTCAAGTTGGTGGACAGAAATGGAGGAAGAGAAGCAGCAATACTAAAATAAGGTAAATAAAAAAAATATTTATCATTAGTACACTGAGGCTCTGATGGCTTGGCTGACAATGGAGACACAGCAATCCCTAGATTAATGTGCCACCTATTAGTACGTCGTCATTTTTTTCCGATACCCAAATTCGATTAGTGTGTCTATAAAAATGCATCTTAAAAATAAATGTTACAGATTTTAAAAATTTTCGATCTATACATTTTTTATGGTAACTATTTAAAAAAATCACTCACCAGGATGAAATAATTTCGTTACCGATTTGAAACATTTTACAAAGTTATTTTTTAATGGCATACTATACTATTTCCATGTACACTATGTTCCAAATTTACTGCCAAAATTTATGTAGTCTTATGTAATCATGAGTAAAAGAATTAGTGAACAAAAAATAGAATTGTGAAAATGATTCGAAAGTAATCTCATTGGAAGAAAAACTTGAAATAATAAAGAAAAATGAACAAGGTGAGTCCAGAGCAAAGATAGGACAAGAACACAAAAATGGGTGTGTGTAAATGCTGAATACAAAGAGAAAGGTAAGGCTGCTTCAAGTTCATCGTGCATGCACTCAAAATCAAAGTATTATAATGACTGAATTAGAGAGAGACTTCTTTTTACATGGATCGAAGATTGTAACCAAAAACAGATCCCGCTAAACACTGGCCTTATTAAATCGAAGCATTGTATCTTTGTAACCTGGAAAGAATTAAATCGAAGCATTGTATCTTTGTAACCTGGAAAGAAGAAGAATTCCATGTTAGTGCTGGGTGATTTGAGCGTTTCAGAAAGAAAAATAGCTTACATAATGTTCTAATCACAGGAGAAGCTACAAGTGCAGATAAGGAGATATTCAGAGATTTCTAAGAAAATTGTGTAAGAAGAAGCTATTGTGATCAACAAATATTTAATGTCAATGAAACCGGCCTTCTTTTGGAAGCGAATGCCTTCCAAGACTTTTGTAGCCAAATAAGAGAAATCTCAGACTGGCTATAAAGTCGCAAAGTCGAATGAAATTACTGCTAGCAATATGCGAGCTGTTTGGAAACACATTCTTCCACATTGTGCAAATGATTTTAAAGGCTTTTCAAATGAATCTAAGTTAATTAAATCTCATTCTGGGAAGCTGAGTGATTCCGACTTGCTAAATTTAGATGCAGAACGGGAAGATCCTGAAGAATATGAAGAAAATTTAATCACTGACAAGCCCAAAGAGGTTTCACAGAAATAATTCGAAAATAGTTTTCGTATAATCGAAGTTTTTAAGTAGCAATGCTTAGAAACTGACCCCGGCGAAGAAAGAACCAGTAAAATTTGCAGGAGACGCAATAAGGCCATACCGTCAGTTGTATGAAAAAAAGAAACATAATACCTGCCAAACTACGTAAGCTCAATTCTTTGAGCTTACGTAATAAATAATAATAAATATATATTCTGAATATGTTTTATTGTCTTTCAGCTTCATGGTTTTCCTTTAACTAGGCCCTGAGACATACCCTAATTCTTTTATAAAAAAATTAGGAACGAATTATACATTTTCCCATCGGTTATTATATTCGATTAGTGCATTTTCGATTAATGCGCCTGTTTTAAAGAATGCATTAGGCGTACTAATCGAGGGATTGCTGTACTATCAAGATGCTATTCACAAAAATTGGAAAAAACCACCATGCCCCATTACAGCAAGGTTAGAAGAGAAGGACTGTTTTTAGATTCCGCAGTTACTCTCAAAAACCAGTCTAATCCAAATAAACACAGATATGTAAAGCGTCCCAAAATATAGGAAAATTGTCCAAGATCCTCGTTTACAACCAAGGCCTCTCAAGCAAGTGCCCACAGAGTTATGATTCAAGTCCTTCATCCACATATTTCACTCACTTTAGCATTGCCTTTGCATATGTGTGTGCTATAAGTTTTATATTGTAGTTCCTGAAGATGCCTCTGTGAGTGACATGAAATATTGGAAGAATTAAATAGTGTTTTTGATCCTTTACACCAGTGCTGTTATACTCCCTGAGGCCTAGAACATCAGTGACTATCCAAATTTATCTATCAGTAATCCCTAAAGTAATGTTGATTTTTATACTCTTGTTCAAACGTCTCAGCTTGTCTAAACATGAATTTTAAAGCTTTATAAGTACCACTAAGCTGAGGTCGATCATTCTAAGAAATTCCATCTTGCACGAACATCATAGATAAGTTATTGTTTAACTAACCTTTTATTACTATGGCGGTCACTGAAGAGCACATTATGCTTTATGAGTTCAAAAAAGGCACCAATCCTCTTGACAATTCATTTTTCCTATTTAAAATTATCTCCATACACATCTTGCACATAATGTGCAAGATGTGTATGGAGATAATTTTTTGACTATGTGAAGGTGCCAGCAATGGTTCCAAAAATTCTGACAAGGGGACTTTAGATTGAAAGACTCACCTCACTCTGGGCACTCTTGTCTCTCTCGATAATGATATGTTGGATGCTGCTATTGCAAGAAATGGCAATGCAACTGTTGCAGATTGAGCTCAAAATTGTTGAAGATTTAGCAAAAGAGCTTAGTTCATTGTCATCGATTATCCATCCCCATTTGCAAGAACTTGGAATAGTGTCTAAGCTCAGCAATTGGGATCCTCTCAAACTGATGAACAACAATCAAAGAGAGCAGGTGAACATCTGCATTGTGCTTCATTCTTGAGTGGTTCAGTCTCTTATTTTGAGTGTTGCAGTCATCGGTGATGAAAAGTAGATACTTTACAAGAATGTTAAGTGCTGAAGGCAGTGAGTTCATTCAAAGGAACAGGCTAAACCTCAGCCCAAACAAGACCTTCACTCTCAGAAGGTTTTGTTAAGCATTTGGTGGGATATGTCTGGTATTATACACTTTGAACCAATTGCCACAAAACCAAACAAACAAATACAGCTGAAGTATACTGTGAACAATTAGATCGATTGAATCAAAGCATGAAAGAAAAGAGGTGTTCTTTAGTCAGTTGAAAGGGTGTTTATCTCCAACGCATGCCCTAATAGTGCAAGAGCCACCTGTACCAAGATTGAGAAATCGGCTGGGAAAAGCTCCCACATCCTCCGTATTCTCCTGATCTTGCACCTTCAGATTACCATTTATTTCAAAGTTTGCAACATTTCATTAATGAAAAACAATATGATAATTAGAGGTGCTGAAATTGAGCCTATGCGAATTCTTTGCCTCTAAATCTCCTAAATTCTATAGAAATAGCATTATTGATTCAAATGAAGAATATATGCTTGATTAAATTAGCAAGTGATTTATCTTTTATATCCTTTCAAATCTTAATGTTAAAAATGACATTACTTTTGGGATGACCTGATAATAAGATCTCTTCAGTTATATTTTTAGAGTGCAGCAAATGGGCACAAGATGATCAGGCAAACTGAATCGGTATTTATGGTCAATATTGAAACACATTTTAGAAGCCAATAATAGAAGTAAATAGGGATGGATATGGGAAATATAGCCAAGGATGTGACTGTAGGGCCATATAAAGTATGTGCATAAGTAATCAATAACTGTTTTATATGAAAAACTAGGAGAAATATTTTAGATTTTGTTTGGATTTAACAACAAATGCAAGGCATCTTTGCTGATATCTAAAACATCAATTTGGCATTGAAATGATGAACATATGACTAATAAATAAAAACTGAATAATCAATTTATGGTCTTTGCAATTATTTGTAATAAAGACAAACTGTTTGGGATAGGGGGGAATGTAGTGACAACTTTCTGGAAAAGAAAGGGGGAAACTTAGCATCCACACAGAAAAACAACTGGAAAAGAAGAAAAAATAACATTTCAATACTTTTTTCTTTTCAACCAACTAAATTTCATTTCTTCATTTATATATGGTCATCCCTGGAAGCAGTATAAGGAGGGTGTGAGCAGGGGAGTGATAAGTTTTTGTATGCAGAGTTTTGAATGATTGGAATGTCTTATCTGAGAGTGTGCTGTCTTCAGAGAGTTCAAGTGTGTTTAAGGCACAGTATGATGAGCTGTGTGTGTATGACAAAAGGGCCTCCTAGATGAGCCTTCGACACCATGGGGGTCAAAGACTGTTTCTTTCAAGAGTGGTCCAGATGGAATTAAGAGGCATAATGTTCATCTTAGCTGGTACATTTTTGAGCCCCATAACTAGAAAGATGTGCTAATAATTATTTTTAGATTTTACATTGTAGTTAAAGTTCAAAATATTGCATATTTCTTTTAATGTATTTTAGTATTGTTAAACTGTTTTTCAGTTTTGTATAACAGACGTGTAAAGACTCATATTTACTTAATCATTAAATTGTTGAAATTTAAGATTGAATTTTGAGAACTGATAGAAAATTATCATAGCAAAATTAAATATATCTGGGATTGTACTTGTGTGCTTAGATTTCAGTATACAGAAATCTGATACAACTCGTAAACTATTTTTACAAATAGGCACAGTAGACAAGATTTAATAGTTTAAAACTTGTTCAGAATGGTGCAATCCACAGCAGGCTTTAATAAATAAATCATAAATTAAACTTTTACACATAATAAAAAAGTATATAAAAGCTTCTTCAGCAACTCAACTATTTCTTTTGCCTCTGTCACCTTCTTACCATGAGCACTTTTTAAAGTCATCCTACCATAGTTATTTTCCCACTTACTACATAATGAAAAAAACTCTTTCAGGTTTACTTTGGCATGTTTAGTTAATTTTCTCTCATAATCTGATTTGGCATTTTCTTCAAACTAGTTGCCCTTCTTGTTTCCACTTTGTACTGTTTATGAGTATGCTGATCACCTTTTTCTTTATGTTCCCTCCACAGTGTTTCCTTTTTTCACAGCTCTTGCTTTATATCTCTAATCATCCACTTAATTCTCAGTTTATCCTACTGACCTTGAGTATGCAGTTGATACCGCTTCTCTCAAACAATCTCTGACCACTTCCAATGCACCACATAGCTTCTTAAGCCAAGGTACTGCTCTTAGATGATGCCTAAGTTTATCATAATTACCAGTTTTATAGTTCAACATAAACCCTTTCTTCACAGAATGCCATGTCTGGCCACTTCCCAGAACAAGACTGCACTGTCACTCTCCCCAATTGGAGGGAGTGTCTACCTTGGTAAGGGATATATCTTCTGATGTTACTATCAGATCCAACACTCTCAAACCCTTTGTCCCCTCTGTGACATGTTTCATGTAATATCCTTTAGCAACTCCAACTGTATAAATTCCACTCCAAACTTGCCATGCCCCTTTTCCTCCCTCCAATCTATGTCCTCATAGTTAAAGTCTCCTATAATAAGTGTTCAGCCTGCACTCATTTGTATTAATCTGGTGGCATCTACATCTTCCTGTGGATCCCCTAGTCTACACCAGCACCCAACAATATATATTTTATAAATATATATATATATATATATATATATATATATATACAGGCAGTCCTTGGTTTACGCCTCACTTCTGTTCCTGGAAAAACAGGCATAAACCGAACCCAATTTTAATGGGAGGTACAAATTTATGTTTCATGCAGCCAAAAAATATGCACATGAAGTATGTGTAACATTATTTTGATAATTTTTGATAAAGTTTTGATAATACATACATACATATATATTTGTTAACATAAAATTATTAATAACGAAAAACTTAACAAAATTATATACAAAAAATATGAAACTTCGAAAAGATATTACATATTTCTCTGTTGAAGTTCCTGGTTTCGGATCACCTGCATTTTTTCTTAAAATACTGGATATTTAAAAAAGTGTTAACTGCCTAGATTTTCTTTTTTCTTTCTTTACGGATTTCAGTGTAAGGTTGAATAGATGTGATTACACTCCTTTTTACGTCCATTTCACAGAGTTCATCAGTCAATGTCTCTATGCTTGCAAGGATACACTGTAAATCGGCCATTTTTATATCTCTCAGAGGACCTTCTTTGTCTTCTTTCTCTTCCTTTGGATGTTGACTTAATTGTTCAGCTAATTCTTTTATGTTTTCATTGGAAAACAGTTCTCTTGGCTCTCTAAGATTTCTGTCACATCTTCAGCTGTAATATCGTCCAATCCCATCTCTCGCGCAAGCTTGGTAACGTCTTCAATAACATTCTGCTCTTGCTCTAATTCCTCAAAGTTGTGCACAAATGCTGGAAGAAGTTTTCGCCATGCTCCTTTTAAACACTTTGCTGACACTTCGTTCCAAGCTGCCTTGATGTTGTTAATGCCCTTCAAAATATCGAATGACCGTCAATAGTCTTTAATGGTTTTTCCTGAAGTGTCCAAGACTCTTACTATTTCCATAAATGTTATACGGAGGTAATAGGCTTTGAAGATTGATATAATCCCCTGATCCATCATTTGCAAAAGCGATGTTGTGTTTGGGGCATGTAAACAACCTTGACATCTAATGGTCTTCTTACTTCAGCAAGGTTTTGAGGATGTCCAGGGGCATTATCCAAGAGAAGCAATCCCTTGGCTGGCAAATCTTTTTCTTTACAGAAGCGAAGTACGATAGGACAAAAATAATTTGTGTACCAATCTATAAAAATGTCTTGTGTAACCCAAGATATCTTGTTCCATTTCCAATAGACTGGCAGCATGGCTTTTAGATCCTTGAAGGTGCGTGGTGTCTGTGAATGGTACACCAACATTGGTTTAAGCTTCAAAGTTCTGGAGATATTTGCACCCAACAAAAGCGTAAGTCTATCTTTTGCAGCTTTAAAACCTGGAGCGGAACGTTCTTCACAGGAAATGAAGGTGCGTGATGGCAATTTTTTCCAGTAGAGCTCAGTCTCATCAACATTAAAAATGAGATCAGGAGAATAACTTTCTTGTTCTACACAGTCTTGAAATTCTTTAGGAAAAGCAGCCGCTGCTGCAACATCGGCACTTGCTGCCTCACCACATAATTTGACACTATGGCACTTACTTCGAGACTTAAATCTCACGAACCCACCTTTGCTTCCTAAAAATGTTTCTTCGCCTCCATCTGTCTTTTTAAGATCCTCAAAGATTGTTTTTGCTTTCTCAGTTATAACAGCCTGCATCAGAAGAATGTTTTTCTGATTCAAGTCATCCACCCATAATGATAATAATTTTTGCATTTTTTCATGAAGTTTACCCTGCTATAACTTACATGTTTTGCATTTAGTACTGCCATAGATTGTTGTGCAGATTGTTTTATTCTATCTGCATTTTTCATAATTGTAGTAACAGTTGATGGAGGTAAGTTAATACTTCTACAGACATTAGCACGTGTCTGTCCATCTTCCATTCTTTAAATCACCTCCATCTTCTTTTCAAGTGTGATTGATTTCTGTGGCGTCTTAAAACCAAGTTCTGCTAACTTTTCTGCACTTCTTATATCAGACATGGTATGTAATTACGTGCTTTATCAATTTAAATACGTATGTATGTAAAAAAAATTAAATAGAACAATTAGGTAGATTCTACAATAAAATTAGGTTTGATACATATACGTTGTAGTAGCTCGGTAAACACTCAAACACTAGTGCCTGCTAGCATTGTTTCTTAGTCAGACCACACTACATTAAGAAAGCACACGCAGGCATCCTGCGTTATTGTGAATCAGTGTAAACTGAACTGTCGTAAACCGAGAGCTGCCTGTACGTGTGTGTGTGTAGTCTTATTGGTTTCTATCTCACACCAGACAGCCTCAAATGAACCATCTCCCTTACACCTAAAATCCTCTTTACCTGCGAATTTTGTTGGTCATAATTCTTCAGCTATCATCAGCAACACCTCTTGTCTTATTCCCCTCTATCTTCCCTGAAAATACAATACCCTTTTCATTCTATCCCTGTAACTATATCATTTTCTGTTAACCAGGTCTCACTTGATCCCTATAATTTTTGGCCAAGTCAAGCTGACCATTTGCCAAAAACTCCTCTCCCTGATTTCTGACACTGTTTGCATTCATGTACATGCATCTCAAAAGAATTTTGAGATGCATGTACATGAATTTTGAGTCATTTGAATCAGAAACCTGTGAAATCGCATTCAGCATTGCATAATGATTTCTGTACATGTGCTCATTTATCACAGGTGTGGCCAGACATATGACCTGTTATAGAAATTTTTCTCAAATCAGTCCAGATTATAAATTCTTAAGGTTGGGGTATATTATTTTTTTTTACTTTTATTAATAATCATTTACTGCTAGGTAACAATGAAGTGATCTAGTATTTAATATTCCCTTTCCTAATTAACTCAACAAAATTTGAAAATTACTTTAAAAAACTACATTCCTTCAAATTTTCACCAGTAAAGAATGCTAGATTAGATATCTCTAATAAAATTGCCAAATTATGAAAATACAGTATCTTTACCTGAATATGCTCCATTACTTCTTTTTGCATTTCTTTAGCCATATGATGAACATCATGATCAGAGCTATTGTACATGACAGCATTTTGAAACATAAGCATCATATCCCTTTGGAATTCAATGGTAGTTTTAATAACACCAGTTTCTATATTTTTTTTAATGGTAGAAAGGTCCATAGGTCTGACCAAAAAATAAAAATAAAAAATACTATAGCAAAAATTTTAATAAATACTTTTAATATATATTAACGGATAAGAGAATGGCTGACTTACAGATATCAGAAAATGATGTATGATGGTTATAAGTCAACTTTAGTATTCTGCCTTCTTAACAGTGCTTCAAAGCTAAACACCAACAAGAAGAAATATACAGTTGACCCCTGAACAACAGTCAATTAACACATATTTTGTATTTCCTATGTATCATATACTGTATTCTTACAATAAAATAAACTAGAGAAAAGAAAATGTTATTAAGAAAATCATAAGGAAAAGAAAATACATTTACAGTACTGTACTGTATTTATTAATACTGTAAGTTTACGTCATCTGTCTGTCAGTACCTACATCAATATAGTCTTATATGATAAAAAAACACTGTACGTGTTATGCATATTACTAAGACTAGATGTAAAAAAATGAAAAGTTAATGTGAAAAAGAAATTCATATTTATTTACAAGTTCATGCATTGGTAACTAAGTGGCAGCAATATGATTGATTTATGGTAGCCTAAGCTATACACTAATGAATAAATCGTTATAAATGTTTATTTTATGCATATTAATTAAATGTAACTAATTAATTATTAACAATTAATTTTATGCAGTTATGATTTAATATTGCATCTTTACATTGTTTACATTTTTCTTGACTGCTAATGGCACCATGTATGTGTAAGTTTTGATAAATTTTAATTTTTATAATAGATTTGTGTATAGTTTATGAGTAAATGATCAAATAGACTAGTATCCACATATATTTTATGCATTCAAGACATACCTAACTTTTTCTTAATTTTTTCGATATTTCTAAGCTAAATGGTTTGCCTGCAAGTTTTTTCAAATTGTCGCAAATCTCCAAAAAAATTTTCCAATATATTTATTGAAAAATTTCCACGTATAAGTGGACCCACACAGTTCAAAGGTCAACTGTATAATTTATTGAGCATTTTAATATTTTACAGTTTTTTTACCTATCATCACCAGACTACAATTATAACTCTGACAAACACATAGCACTCAACTGAATACTTGTATATGATAAACACATAGCACTCAACTGAATACTGCTCCAATTGTAATAGAAAAAACTAATGTCCTAACAAGGTGACCTCTACAGACTTGAATACCCACTAGTAATTTTGAGAAGTCGGGGTATTTGGTTGCAAAATGACTATCACATAGATGTTTGGCAAATCAATGCAGCCATACTTGTGGTTGGTGAGTGCTTCATAGCCGCATCTAAAAAGAGTCTCTCAGACCAATAAATGACTTCTATTTAGGAAGGATGCCTTCTTCCATATGATCCTTTGTTAAAGAACATCTGGCGCATGGTGTGTAAATTCCAACTTGCCATACAGATGATCAAGGAAAAATTTTTTTGTGTTCTTCAAGGCACATATTAACTGATCTATGGTCTGTCTAAAGTAGGCTAAACTACAGGCACAAGAAACTTAATACTCCATATATGCAAGAGGATGAAGATGATCCTTGGAATAGATGAAGACAGCTAGCTGAATGAGTAGTTTGGAAGTGGCATAGAGATTTATTATATTTGTGGAGAACTTTACTTATCTCTGCTGATGTACCCTGAATATAAAGGAATGGCAATAGTTTTTTTGTGATCAGGTTTTAGTCACATGGAAGATTGGGAAATGCAGTATTTTATCTATTTTATAAGTGTTACAGCCATTGGCTTAAAAAGCACCATTGCAAACATTTGGTTTTATTTGTTTGGAGTTTATATGTAAGTCCAACAAAAAGTCATACTGCACCACTTCAAAGGTTAGAGTAGTATATCTACTCTCTATATATAAAAAGATAAGTCAAAATTTGAAACGTTTTTATGTCATGTTTTTTTGTCTTACCAGCCCGGAAGTCAACTCTGCCCCTGGCGGGAGTTGGGCACCAGGGGCGGAGCCCCCCCTAGTAGGATAATAAATAAAAAACATTATTATTATACAGAAAAAACAGTATTTAATGCAGTACATAAATAGTTAGTTATAGAAACAGTGCATTAAAATGAATGTAGAAAAAAGGAAAACTGAATATAAAATTCTATAAATGAAAATATACATTCAATATACAATTTATATAAAACATACTACACATGCTTATAAATGTTAATGCTCTGTAGAAATTTAAACACAAAATTAAGTATTGATGAATCAGAAAAAATATACTTGAATGCAAGATGATAAGACAGATTATTAAAATTACTAAGATGACGTCTGCTATAATGGATGTAGTGAAGGCTCTTGATTAAATTAAACAGAACTTACACATAGACATGTCATCACTCCTGAATAAGGAGTGTGTCAAGTGACCGTGAACTATGTAGCCGACATTTACAGCTGTATTAACATATTAACCATATTAACACTACACAATCAGTGAAGACAAACTAAAATGACCTGGATAACAGGGAGAGCCACAGTTTTATGTTCCAGAAACTTTGACATGAATAAGCTGTTTGTCGATTTTTGACCTACAACATAAAAAAAAAATCTATTCCTCACACCTTTACACAACTTCAAGAAATGGCATCTCATTCTTACTCTCTCACCTTCCACTCTTTTTATGCTCTCTGCTGTATTAATCCAACAAAATCCCCCTTCACTAACTTAAACATTTTATCATATCACCTCTATCTTGCCTATCATACAAATGCTGCTATTTACATTCCTTCAACCTCTCCTCACAAATACGATTCCACAGTCCTGATATTGTCAACATGGTTTGGTCATCAAAACAGATAATTAGCTCCTGAGACCACTGGAGCTTCCGTAGTTCAGTCAGTATACATGAAGCAATTTCGTCGGAAAGATCTGGGTTCGAATATCGTCAGTGATGTGAGGAACCTTTATCTGGTCTCTTTCAACTAAGGTGAGTTAGCCGGTCTCATACAGAGGTAAAGGGGGTTTTTCTCCTGGAAACTCGGGTTTTCCAACCCCCAGAACAGACAAACCAGGCCCCATTAAAACACACGGATTCAGCCATGAATATGTCCCAGTCATATGCCGGTCCCGAGCCCGGATAAAATTGGAGGGTTGGGGAAAGCAATGGTGAACTACCCTGTAAAAATCTCACCAGGCATACTTTGTGTCTATGGTAAAAAAAACAATTGAAAGGGAAAGAGACCACTAACTTTTTGAATACTCGGCTCAGATATGATCATGTGGGGGGGGGGGGAGATTGAGAAGCAGGTAACCAAGATCATGATACCTGGACTATGGCATTATCCACATGAGAACGGGTTGAAAAAATTAGGTCTTCAGAGTTTGAAAAATAGTACAAATGAAATGAGATAGATACATGGTAAGGGAATACAAGTGAGATTTTGCAGATCATGTCAGATAAAAGGAGAAATCAGTTGGAGAGGTAAGTTGAGTAAGGGTGTCTTTATGAAGTATCTGAGGTATCGGTTCTTCTTCTTCTTGTGGTATGGGTTGCCTCAAGAGAGTTGTGATAACACATTTACTGAGTAATTATTATTATTGTTGTTCCGGGAAACTCCGAGGAGTCGAAAGACTCATCGAGGGAGGCCCTAACATCATATCTGGAACAACTATTCAGCATTCACAGAGTATATATGTCATATCTTGCCTTGAATTCATTCACGGTCGTAGCACCCACAACAGACTCTGGAAGCTTATTCCACTCATTCACCACTCTCCAAGTAAAAAACCTAGCTCTAACACCCTTGTCAACCACGCTCTTGCCCAGCTTCCATGCATGGCCCCTAGTCATCCCACCACCAGTCCTGATCTCAAAAATATCCTCTGAATTAATCCTATAGAAACCCTTCAGCAATTTGAATGTCTCAATCATATCACCCCTTTTCCGCCTATCGTCCAATTTCTGCAACCCACAAATCCTCAACCTATTCTCATAAGGTTCATTCCACAGACCTGCTATCGTCTTGGTCACTCGTCTCTGGACCCTCTCCACTTCCTCCCCATCATGAAGAAACCCTGGTGCCCATAACTGGGCACAGAAGTCCAGATGGGGTCTTATCAAGGCTCGATACAGAGGAACAACAACTTGTTTGTCTCTGCATGTTTCATAAGCCAAGTGATTTGGTGAGCTGTTTTAGTTACTTTTGCAATGTGCCCCCTAAACTTCAACTCCCTATCCACCAGCACTTCCAAATCCCTGGCCTCATCAATCTCCTGGAGTACAGTTCCACCAATGCGATATACTGCTGCTGTTCTTTTCACCCCAAAGTGCATAACCTTACACTTTGCCACATTAAACTGACATCCATTTTTCCTAGTCCAGTCCTCCAAACTATCCAAATCATCCTGTAAAATTTTGACATCCTCCGCACTCACAATTGCTCTACCCAACTTTGCATCATCAGCAAACAAGTGAACACTTCCTCTCAAATCCTTTCCAATATCATTGATGAACAAATTGAAAAGCAGTGCTTCAAGAACAGAGCCCTGCGGCACTCCACTAGTCACAAGCCGTCTTTTTGACTCCACTCCTGAATAAACCACTCTCTGGTATCTCTCCTACAACCACCCTCCTAACCATCTTACCAACCCTATATCTATCCCCATCTGCTCCAGTTTACTGATTAGGGTTCCATGTGGTATCCTGTCAAAGACCTTGGCAAGGTCCAGTAGCATCACTGTAAACCCATTACCCCTATCCAGTTCAGCCGTCACTGTGTTATAAAACGTGAGCAAGTTACTGAGGCATGATCTACCCTTCACAAAACCATGTTGTCCCCCATACAATATCCCATTTTCATCTATCCAATCCTGTATTCTTTTCTTGACTAATTTCTCTAAGACCTTGACAATGATTCCTGATATGCTAATCGGTCGGTAATTTACAACAGCAGTCTTGGAACCACCTTTATGCAGTGGAACTATTTTCCCCTCCATCCACCCGCTCGGGACTAACCCAGACCCGAGACTCAAATTAAACAAAATGGTCAAGGGTACTGACAATTCTTTAGCTGCTTCTCGTACTACACGAGCTGGTATACCAACCAATCCCACAGATGTAGTGACAATGAGGTTATGCAATGTCACCACCTGGATGATATATTCTTGCAAAGTGCTCACTCAGTAACTCAGCTATCTCAACTGATTCAGTTACCTCCCTACCATCGGCATTCTTTAAAATCATTCTGCCATGTACATTTTTCCTTTTACTTGCTACATATCTAAAAAACTGTTTAGGATTCTCTTTAGACTGCATGGCCAATGTTCTTTCGTAATCCTTTTTTGCTTTTCTTACCACACTTGTCACCCTTCTGGCCTGCGCTTTATACCATTCATGTGCCTGCCGGTCACCTTTCTCCTTAAATTCCCTCCATAGTTGTTTCTTTTTTTGCAGCTCAAGCTTAATGGTGTTATTCATCCATTTAACCCCTACTTGATTTATTATTCGGACTCTAGGTATACAGTCAGCCATTGCTTCATGCAAGCACTTCTTAACTACCTCCCATGCACTATCAACTTCTAGTCCTTGCAGTTGTACATGCCATGGCACTGAGCCAATCAAACTCCTAAGCTTGTCATACTTTCCAGCCCGATAATTCCACATGTACCTTGTCTTAATTGAAAATTCTACACCTTTAGCCACCTCCCAAGTCAAGACCCTATGATCACTCTCACCGATTGGTGAGAATGTGGTCATATTTGTTACAGCCAAATCCTCAGATGTAATTACTAGGTCAAGCACTCTCTGACCCCTAGTATTTTCCATTACATGCTGTCACAGATAGTTATTCCTTAATAACCGCATAAAATCCAATTCCTTCCTCCCGTGCGTCCTCTCCTCACTCCAATCAATGCGACCATAGTTGAAATCTCCTATAATAATCACCCTCCTTCCACTCATTTCTTTTATTTGCTTGTGCATACTGTCACCACCATCTTTTCCATCACCTGGTCTATAGCAGCACCCAATTGTATATTTAGTTCTGCTAGCCACAATCTCACACCAAATGGCCTCAAATGTGCTCTTTTCTCTATCCTGCAATTCAACTTCTATTCTCCTTGGCTGTAGCTCATCAGCTATCATCAATAATACTCCTTCCCCCATTTTATTCTCTCTGTCATTCCTGAATACACTATGCCCATCACATTCAATCCCACTATCATCTACAGTCAGCCATATTTCACTAATACCAATAACCTGTGGTCTGGAAGTGCCAACCATGGCCAAAAACTCTTCCTTCTTGTTCCTAATACTCTAGTATTAGTGTACATGAATTTAAGACCCCCATTAGCCCCAACCCTACCTTGATGCCTTATATTAACTATCCCACTTTGGTTTGTTCTCCTTATTTGCTCTAGCATATTATATTCATTCTTACATTCAACTGCCTCCCTAAGGACTGTATATCTACCCCCCCCTAACAAATCTAGTTTCCCTGAATTTGCACATCCACTACATTCAGCAACACTTTCTCAAGTCTTCTTACACCATAACCATTCAAATGCAAGCCATCCATCTTATATAGATCCTTTCGCCCATACTGAGTAATGTAACAGGCATATAGGCAATGAGTGACATATAAAGAGCTCTCCCTTGAAAAGTTCTTAGATTCTGTGGAGGAAGCTGTATATGTGCTGTTTGTCAACACAATTTTGAGTCATTAGTTTTGTCTTGATAAAACAGCACACAAGCCAAATTTGAGCAAATTTTTCAAAACCATCCAGCTGATAGATATACCGTATATTCCAGCATGTAAGTCAATATTGGAATTTTTTGAGTTTATTTGAGTTTTTATAGTATACTCGTCATATAAGTCGATTCGAAAATTATTAAAAAATAAAAATTATGACAGTTTTTAAGTATAATTTTTATACAGGCGTCAACCACTAGGATCATAACTGCCTTTTTAGTCCTTCCATTCTTTGTTTTAGCAAAAGATATAAAATACCTAGTGACAAACTGGTCAATACGAAATAAAATTTCGTATTGACCAGTTGACCAATAGTGAACTAAAGTGCAATGGCTCCTTTTAAAAGAATGAAATATGACGCGAGTTTTAAGTGAAAGTGATTAAATTTGCAAAAGAAAATACTAACTGTGTTGCTGCACATCAGTTCGGAGTAAACAAAAAACTAGTTCGCGATTGGAGAAAAATTGAAACTTTAATAATGAAAATGCCAAAAAATAAGTGCACATTACAGAAAGGAATTTAAGTGGCCTATTCTGGAAAATAATGTTGCAGATTGAGTTCGAGAAAATCGCCCAAATGGACTCATCATAACGAGAAATAATATTCATTCATTTGCTTTGAAGTGGGGCAAATGCAAATAAAAAGGATAGCGAAAACTTCAAAGCTACAGTGAGTTGGTGTAGATGGTTTATGGAAAGGAAACATTTAGTGCTTCGGCTAAAAATGAAAATCACACAGAAGCTGCCAAAGGATTTGGGTGATAAGTTATTAAGTTTTCAAAGATTTATAATTGCTAAAAGAAAGCAAAAAAATTATTTATCGTCTCAAATCGGAAATATGGATGAAACTCCAGTTATGTTTGACATGAACCGAAATAGAACAGTAGAATTGAAAGGAAGCAGACCTATTTCTTTAAAAACAACTGGACATGAAAAAAGTTCACAATTGTAATTGCTTGTATGGCTAATGGTACTAAATTAAAACCTACGATAATTTTTAAAAGAAAAACAATGCCAAAGATCAAAATTCCAAGAGACGTTTTTGTCCATCTTCATGAGAATGGTTGGATGGACGAAGCAGAAGTTAAGCTGTGGATAAAAAATATTTGGAATACACAACAAGATGCATTAAAAAATGCAAAGTGTTTTAGTGTGGGACAAGTTCAAATCCCATTTAACGGACAGCACAAAATCTTTATTAAGAGAGAATAATACCAATATGACAGTGATTCCGAGTGAATTAACTTCACTAGTGCAACCGTTGGATGTTTTTATAAACAAGCCATTTAAAGACAGTTTATGAAAATAGTGGAATGCGTGGATGCAAGAAGGAGAGAAAAGTTACACAAAAGGAGGACAAATGCGACGTGTCTTTGGTAACTATGTATAGGTAGCGAAAGCATGGGATAGAATAAAACCAGATACAGTAATAAAATCTTTTAAAAAATGTGCTATATCTAACAAATTAGATGGCTCGGAAGATGATTTTGTTTACAATGATGACGAAATTGATGCTACATCTGATGGAGAAAACAAATACAATTTATATGACGATATACCGGAAGAAATTACAGAACCATAGTACAATGAACTTTTCATACATTCAGACAGTGAAAATTAAATTTTAATTATGTAGTTACCTACCTGTTTTGTTTTGTAAATAAATAATTATATAACATGTAAATAATTTTTTCTGTAAACAAATTTGATATAAGTTGAAATATTTTTACTTATTTACCCTTTTTGTATATTGCTAATAAATTTAACAGAGTATGATACGTACTAGTTTTTACTTGGAAAGCAACCAATTTTTGATCCGGTATATAAGTCGACCTAAAAAATTTAGTACTTTTTTCCAATGCTGAAAAGTCGACTTATACGCCAGAATATACAGTAAATCTATATCCACTGTTTGTAGTACATACTAAAATGCAGTTATTGTAGCAAGCAGCCAACTAACCAGCTAATTTATATATCTTTTACTTACTCTTATAAAATATGATATGCTTAGGAGACAACTTGGAGCTATAACATGGAACTCCTCGTTCCATGTTATAGCTCCAAGCGGTAAGGAAATAAATGCTGCATGGGAACTAACAAAGAAATACATAACAGCATCAATGTATGAATGTATCCCAAAGGCCAAAAGGCTGAATAAGGTAGGTGAAAAATGGATGAATGTGGAGCTTAAGCATGAAATCTGGAAAAAGAAAGTACTTTGGAGGAAGTACAATATGAATAATGGTGATCAGTCACATGAAGGATATAAAGAACAAGCCAGGAGAGTGACTCGGTTAGTATGGGAACCAAAAGTAGAGTATGAGCAGAAATTGGCAAATCAGGCTAAGAAAAACCCTAGAGAGTTTTTTATATATGTGGTAGGTAGAAGGAAGAGTGATCATGGAAAGATGAAGTTAAGGGATGAAAGTGGTAGAATGGTAACTGCTGCAGGAGACATTGTTGAGGTATTCAGTGATCAATTTATAAGGGTGTTTCATCCTGAGGAACTTAAGTGTAGAGGACATAGGAGAGGATAGCTTAATTGTGAGTGAGCAGGAGGTATTTGAGAAAATAAACAACCTTGATGTTAATATGGCGATAGAATTTGATGACATATCACCATGCATCTTAAGGGAATGTTCCAGGGAACTGGCAGTAGCATTGGCATGCTTGTTTAATAAGAGTTTTGCAACAGCACAGGTTCCAAGAGAGTGGAAGGAGGGTAAAATTGTTCCACTGCATAAAGGTGGTGATAAGGCTGTAGCGTCAAATTATATATCTGGAGAGATTGTTGAGAAGTAGGATACAGAAATGGATTGATAACAGCAGTATTCTCTGTGGTTATCAGCATGGGTTTGTTAAGGGGAGAGCCTGTTTCAGTAACTTACTTATGTACTATAACAAGGTAGCAAATATCTTGGACAAGGGAGATGCATATACAGTGGTGTACTTGGATTTTGCAAAGGCTTTTAATTGATTGCCACATAACAAGCTCTTAAATAAATTTAAACAGATGGGATTGGATAACAGACTTCTGTGTTGGATCAGTGATTGGTTGTCGGATAAGTATCAGAAAGTTGTATACGGAGGTGCACTATCTTGAAAAAGAAAGGTCACCCGTGGTGTGCCACAGGGGTCAGTTTTGGGGCCATTGTTGTTCAATTTGTATGTTAATAATATTGGGTTGGGTTTAACTAGTGACATCCAGCTTTTTGCAGATGATACAAAACTGGGGAGAGCAATGCATAGTCAGGCTGATGTTAATGCCTTACAAGAGGACTTGAATAGATTGCTTGAATGGGCAGGTAATTGGAACTGTAGTTCGATGTTGCCAAGTAAGGTTTTGAGATTTGGTAAGCAACGATGGGATGCCAAGTAAACATTTGGTGGGGAAACTTGAACAGAAGTAGAGGAGATGAGAGATCTAGGTGTGATGGTGGACAAGGACCTGAAATTCAGGGGCTACACTGCACAAGTTGTGCAGTGTGGCCCCTGAATTTCAAGACATCACGTCGAATAATGGCAATGATGCAGAGAACCCTGACATGCAGAAATAGAGACGTTATGATTCCATTGTATAAGGCCTTAACCAGGCCTCATAGATTATTGTGCACAGATTTGGTCGCTGGGTTTTCATGGTGACGAGGATATGTTGGAAAGGGTACAGAGAAGATTCACAAAGTTAGTCAGTGGTCTTTGGAATGTGGAGTACGAGGACAGATTGAGAGAATGTAGGTTGCAGAGCCTTCTGAATAGGAGGAAGGGGGGGGGGGGTTGATTAAGACATATAAGCTGGTCAGGGTTTGTTATCAGGTAGATGGAAGAGATTTTTCATAGAATGGGAGAGGGGAGTAGAACAAGAGACCATTACTGGAAATTGTATAAGGAGGGTGTGAGCAAAGGAGTGAGAAGCAGCTTCTTTACATAGAGGGTGGTTTGTGAGTAGAATGCATTGCCTGAGTATGTTGTGGATGTGGACACATTGAAACAGTTTAAGACGCAACTGGTTAAGCATTGTATGCAATAGTGAGTACCTCTCATGATGAGTCTCTGACTCCATGGAGGTCAAATGTTAATAATCATAATCATCATCATCATCATCAAATTCCTGACATGTACCCTCAAGAGGTGTACAGGATATGATAGTACTACATGAAAAATTTATGTCATTACTAACTTCCTATCTACAATTTTCCTCCAAATGAATTTGTTACTTGTCACGACTCCAACATTATCAGATCTTATATTTCTATCGTCTAAGGCACTTTTTACCATATCCATCCACCTATATCTTGGTCGTCTTCCTGCCAATCTGGCAGAGAACACTTGTTTTGCTTATCTTTCCTCGCCCATTCTGTTTAAGTGACCATACCACCTCAGATTAGCTCTGCTAACGCATTCCTGGATGCTGACAATGTCAAGTTCTTTCCTAATATCCTTGTTTTTAATATGATACTGCCATTGATGCCATCTATTCACGCCTATAATCTTTCTCAGGACGCTCATATCTGTGGTCTCTAGTCTTTGGTCAAGTGTTTTACTTCTGACCCGGCTTTCCTGGATGCTGACAATGTCAAGTTCTTTCCTAATATCCTTGTTTTTAATATGATACTGCCATTGATGCCATCTATTCATGCCTATAATCTTTCTCAGGACTCTCATATCTGTGGTCTCTAGTCTTTGGTCAAGTGTTTTACTTCTGACCCAGCTCTCAGATCCATAAGTTAAAACTGGTTTGAACACTGTCTTGTATACAGGTAATTTAGTGTTCCGAATAATTTCTCTCTTATTCCATATGAATTTATTCAATTGATTTCCTGCCATACCAGCTTTGTTGATTCTGTTGTCTATTTCCATATTTAATTTACCATCTTCACTAAAAATCGTGCCTAAGTAGCTGAAATGTTTTACTTGTTCCACAGGTTTCCCCGTTCACAACGCAGTTGACATTTTCAACAATTCTACCTATTTTCATTATCTTTGTCTTTTTATTGCTGACCTTCATACCATATTTATTACAACAGTAATTCTATTTAGTCAGGGAATCTTGCAAACTTTTAGCGGATTTATTTAGAAATATAACATCGTCCGCATAAAGCAAAGAGCTGACATTAACATCTCCAATTCTGATATCATGTTTAATACCACTTTCCTATATAATGTGATCCATATAGATAATGAATAACAAAGAGGATAATGTACATCCTTGTCTCACTTCCTGTACTTCCTTCAATTGTAACTGCTGACTTACAACTCAAATAAAGACTAAGTATTGCTTGATATAATGCCCCAGTGACACCATATAACTGTAGCGTATTGAATAGCTTCTCTCTTGGCACCTTGTCATATACCTTTTCCAGATTGACAAAACTTAAATACAGATCTTTGTTATATTCCCATGCTTTCTCAACTAATGTCGTAAAGTGAAGATCTGATCCTGACAGCCTCTATTTGGCCTGAATCCAGCTTGTTCTTCACCAAGCTTTTCTTCCACAATTCTTCTCAACCGTTTCTCAAGTATACTTGCATATAAATCTTACCAGGAACACTCAGGAGGAAAATACCTCTGTAATTCTCACATTCAGTTTTATTTCCCATTTTATATATGGGAACCAAGAGAGCTCTACTCCAATCATTAGGAATTTGTCCCTCTGTCCAGGCTTTCTGAACTATGCAGTGCAGCCACTGTAAGACTTTTATACCACCATATTTCAGCATTTCTGGTCGAATATCATCTACTCCTGCTGCCTTTCCACATTTCAAGCCTTTGATGGCTTTTTCTACTTCAAGTATGGATATGTATTCCTGACTGCATGCATAGTCAGTGTTTTTTACCACTGTGCTATCATCACTGTTTGTTTCTTTTAGCAGTTTTTCAAAGTAATTACTCCATACTTGAAGGATATCTTTTTCTCCTGTTTTCATGTCACCTTTATCATCTCAAACTCCTTTTACAGCACTCTTTCCTCCATTTCTAAGCTTCTTCAACAACCTCCAGAATATCTTACCACCTTCTTGATATTTATTTTCTATGTTCTTGCCAAACTCCTCCCATGACTTTTGTTTAGCTAGTTTTACACAGTGTTTCACTTTCTTATATTTCTCTCTGTATTCTCTAAGAGCAAAAGCTTACTTATTTGCCAGGAACTTTTGATATGCTTTCTTCTTTTCCTTCACTGCCTCTTTAACTTCCTGTGTCCACCATGGAGTTCTGATTTTTCTATCCTTGCAGACAACCTCACCACATGCCTCTCTGGCTGAATCAATCAGGGTTTTCTTCAAGGCTTGCCACTGAATCTCCAAGGTTTGGTTCCTGTTCTCAAACTCTTTCATTTTTCCTTCAATAATCTTTGTGTATTTTAGTCTACAGTTCACATCTGAGAGCTGCTCGACTTTTATTCTCTTTAAAACTTTCTTTTCAATATGAAATTCAGTTTTATCCTGCTCAAGACTAAATAGAGATCGCTTCCAATTTCAAATCCTCTATACACTCTGGTGTCCTGCACCAGGGAGAAAACATCACTATCAACAATAACATAGTCAATGAGACTTTTCTTTTTCCTTGCCTCTTCTCTCCATGTGAATTTGTGCACATTTTTATGTTGGAACATGGTGTTAGTAATAACCAGTCCATATCCTGAGCAGAAATCCAACAGGTATTTGCCATTATTATTAGCTTTGCTCTTTTCTCCAAATTTTCCCAAAATATTTTTGTATATCTGATCTATTTGTATTTAGATCCCCAACAAAGACCAACTTTTCCCTTTTCATTGTGTCAGTTGCTTTTTCTAAAGCATCAAAAAATTCTTCCACTTCTACTTTAGTAGAGCCTTCTGTGGAACCATAGGCACAAAGAAGTCTCATTGTCCAGTTGCCCATTCTGATATTTGCCCACATCACTCTACTTGAGACTGCCTACCATTCAAGAATATTAGCCTCGTATTCTGTGTTGACTATGGCAATGCCTTCTTTTCAGAATGGGCAACTGGACAATGAGACTTCTCTGTCATTTCCCGAGTATAACATTTTGTATTTATTGCTCAGAAAGATCTCGCCAGTTTTTGTCTTTTTTGTTTCAATCACCCCTATTATGTCGATCTGGTACTTAAGTAATTCTTCAGCTAGCTCCCGTTTGTTTGCCTTTCAGGCTTCTTATGTTGATAGTACCGATCTTTAACTCTGGTGATGTTGAGTTGGGGTGTGCTTTCAGATTTGTTCCAGTAGCTAACTTTTCGCTGTTCGCCCTGGTTCCGTGGCGAAAACAACGGGGACCTTGTTTAACCGGGCGACGCCCCAGCTGGCATGAAATTTTGTCATGTTGTACCATCATTTTCTATATTGGTTTAAGCCAATAAGGATACAATTTGGTCAGCTAAATCCCAAATTGCCAGCCCATCCTGGTACGTTCAGTATCCAGGTAGACACCGAACAGAGTGCACCATGAGAAGGTAAGGATTGGACATTAGGTTAGAAGCCCTGTTCGGTTCTCCGCATTCCTTTAAAGGCTATGTGGAGGTCTCCTCTCAGTTATACAGCTTTGACCCTTAAGCACCCCAAATGTAGTTACAAAGATAGAAAATGTGATGGGTTTAGTATTTTCTGGGCAGATAGGAGGGGGGGAGGGAGGGAATACTGAAGATAATATCATATGAATTGCAGTGAAAATTGCAGCTATTTATTTGAAGCAGCCTGGTGTGAGATCAAGGCCAATAAGACAAAATATACAATTGGTTGCTACTATACGTCAGGAGGTTCCAGGGATGATATACATTGGCAAATTAGTACAATGAGTATAGGGCGACTGATTATTATGGGAGAGACTAATATGAAAATATATATTGCAATGAAGAAACATCACATGGAAGGAAGGAAGTGGAATTTATACACCTTCTGAAAGATAATTACTTAAGGTAGCATGTGATGGAGGAGATTCAGGGAGCAAGAGTATTAGACCTGGCCACGCTGCGCCATGGCATAAAACTGCAACGAAAAGATGTTAGTAGTGCATGGGAGATAGTTAAGGCTCATCTAGAGCAGTGTTTCTCAACTGCCGGGCCACGTCCTGGTACCGAGCCCTGGCATCAATTGTACTATGCTGCAAGAAGTTCTGGAATTTGTCATTTTAGTTTTCTAAGCATTTGTCATGAATAAATAAATCATAGGGGAAATAGTCTGAAGAGAATAATATTCGTGAATGCACTGAAAAGCACAGACCCAGAACACCTAAATAACATCTGTGTAACAAATATCAGTGACCAAGCCACCTATTTTTAAACATGGAAGTATTCATGAATGATCGGGAATTTTCAGACATCAAAATCTCTAAACATTCGGGAAACAGAATACCACCGTTTATGACCAGTCATAAAAATTGTCTGCAAGCCGATTACAACAATGGGCAGCGTATCCTCTGTTCTCAAAACTGAATGAAATAACATCTGTGTTGCAAATGTCAGTGACCAATCAGCAAGGAAGTATAAAGGAAATTTTTCCACTGTAATTGAAGATAAAGGCAGTCTAAATGCAATTATCAAATCTAGTATTACTGTTGCTTCGTAAGTTTGCATTGCAGTATGTAAGTTCTTGTTTCGAAAACCCGAGTGCCATGCTTTTTTAAAAGTAATAGGCCTAAAGATTTAAATTTTAATATCAATAAGAGACAAGGGACTGTTTAATTTTGTGTTAAGAAATCTCGTACTGAAGGCATTTATGATGTAACAAATAGTGATTCATTCACCTCAAGCCTACAGAGCGATATCCAAGATGAAGACTGCTCTGCATTCACTCGTAAGTACATGGACAGCTATTTAAAATTTGGTGTCATACAATGCCCTGACACTGACCAATTGCCATGACCTCAATGTCTCATTTGTGCTACTGTTCAGGAAAATGAAACTATGAAGCCAATGCAACCTACCCAACATCTCAACACAAAATTTTTATGTGTAAAATAGATACACTTAAAATAGAAAAGAAAATTATTTCCAAGCTTCAACCACTGACACTTTACTTCTGACAGCATCCTATTTAATATCATTACAGATAGCTAAATGTAAAAAACGTATTCCATTGGCAAAGAACTCATTAAGACTTCTTTGATTGCTGCTTGTAATGGAGTTAGGCCAGTCTGCATTACAACTGGACAAAACTACAGATATTCAGAACAACAGCATTTTACTTATATATGTATGATATATTGATCATGATGAAAGTGACATGAAGGAAGATAGACATTTGAAGTGTTTCTGAATTACCTATGCAGAAATGAAATTTGCAAAGTTATAAATGGTTTCATTGAAGAGAAAGAGGTCTCAAATGGAAAAATTGCATTGGAGTTCGTACTGACATCACTGCCTGTCTTACAAGTAGATATTCAGGTTTAGTCACTAAAATTAAGGATATGGCAGGCAATAACTTATTTTTAATGCACTGCTATTCATAGGCAAAATGGCACCTGTACTTAATGAAGTCCTGTCTCAATCTGTTAAAATTATTAATTATATTAAAACAGTGCTTTAAATACAAGACTATTAAAAGCATGGTTTGATGAAATTGGCTCTGATCATCAAAATCTTCTTTTCTATTCAGAATTTAGTCGGCTGTCCCACGGTAAAGTTCACAAGAGGTTAGATGAACTCTGAAAGGGAATTGAGCTGTTTCGAATTGATAAGAAAGTGACCTGTCCCATTATTTCCAGGATAAGAAATAGGTATTCAGGCTGGCATATTTTCTTACGTAAACTAGTTGAATTTAAAACTTCAAGGTCTAAATACAACAACATTTAATGCCTGGAACAAAATCGAATCATTCAAAAAGAAACTCAAACTCTGGCTTAATATGATTGCAGAAAGAAATAATGAAATGTTTCAGTTGTACTCAGATTATATTATGGAAGCAGATTATTTCTATTCACAGAATTCATTTTCAGATATTATTGCAGTCCACTTGAAGATGTTGTTTTTGTCATTTGAAAAGTATTATCACAAACATGAGGATCCCCTGGATGCAAAATATGTGGATTGTGAACCCCTTTGTTAAACACAAAGAGACAGCCTATCCCATGAAGAAACCATTCAACTTATTGAATTATCATCGGACAAAGTACTGGAAAGTACTTTTAATTCTATGAGTAATTCGAAATTCTGGATAAGAATGAAAAATGAATATCCAAATTTACATGAAATAGCAATGAGATTTCTTCTTAGTTTTTCCACCACATATCTTTATGAAACTGATCTTCTGCCACAAGTGTGCTTAAAATGAAACAGAGGAACCCCTGCAACTTTCTGACTGTCTCCATTTGACTATCACTTCAATTCATTCTAGAATTAATAAGATGATGAACAGAAAACAGCAACAAAAGTCTCACTCGCCTAACTAAAACCGTCAAAAACTCAGATGTAATAAAAGAAACTAAGTTCACTTTTTCAATAACTTGTAATTTCTCTGTTAAATGCTGTGTTTTTAAATTCAAAATATTAATTAGGGTTGGAACTAGTGTTTAGAATTGAGAGATTCATACATTTTTATTTATTAATTACATACGTTGCATATATAAATATTTAGTGTGTATGTATGTATGTGATAAGTGTTTTGCCGACAAGTTGACATCCTGTTGCTGTTGCCCCGGCTCAGCTGACTTCTATGGTGAGTTACAATTCATAAATATTTTTCTTACTACCATTTTTTTTTCAAACCAACATCATTAAAATCAATTTAATAATACAACAATCAATTTTATACTGAATAATATTATAAATTTTTGGTGATTGGAATGGGATATGGCAATAAAAATCAGCACAAATTAATTTAATGTTGGCCTGGGGAAACTACAGTATGCTACAAGATTTCATTAGTCCGGTGATTGATAACTGATTTAAATGTAATTTTATATTTGTCAACATGCCACACCATATACATAAGTGTACTAATACTCTATGATTATGCCATAATTAATTATTAATACTTATGTTAGGTTAATGTATGAACTTAAAAAAAAAAATGTAAAGGTATTTATGAGAGTAAATTTATTGGGACCGGGCTCTCATCTTCTGAAAAAAGAATTTAACGGGCAGCAGTCTCACAAAGATTGAGAACCTCTAATCTAGAGGAAGCAACATTAAATTGTATATATAAGGTAAGAAGGGTTAATCAGATTAATCTGCAGGTCATCTTTCTCCTGAAATTCCCTCCACAGTTGTTTCTTTTTTTGCACCTCAAGCTTAATGGTGTTATTCATCCATTTAACCCCTACTTCATTTACTATCCTGACTAGGTATACAGTAAGCCATTACCTCCTTCAAACGCTCCTTTACTGCTTCCCATGTACTATCAACCTCCAGCCCTTGCAGTTTTACATGCCATGGCACTGAACCAAGCAATCTCCTAAGCTTGTCATACTTACTAGCCCGGTAATTCCACACTTACCCTTTCTTAATTGAAAATTCCACACATTTAGCCACCGCCCAGGTCAAGACATTATGATCATTCTCACCAATGTGGCAACGTGGTCATATTCATTACAGTCAAATTCTCAGATGCAATTACTAGGTCAAGCACTCCCAAACCCCTAGTATATTTCATTACATGCTGTCTCAGGTAGTTATCTCTTAATAACTGCATAAAATCCAATTCCTTCCTCCCAAGTGTCCTTCCTCTCCTCTTTCCAATCAATGTTACCATAGTTGAAATAATCCCCCCATAATAATTACCCTCCTTCCACTCATTGCATCTATTTGTCTATGCATACTATCTCCACCATCTATTCCATCACCTGGTCTATAGCAGCACCCAACTGTATATTTTGTTCCACTTGTCTCAATCTCACACCAAATAGCCTCAAATGTGCTCTCTTCACTATCCTGCAGTTCAACTTCAATTCTCCTTGGCTGCAGTTCATCAGCTATCATCAATAACACTCCCCCCCCCCCCCATTCTTTTCTCACTGTCCCTCCTAAACACACTATACCCTTCACATTCTATCTCACTAGCTATATCATCTTCTGTCAGCCATGTCTCACTAATGCCAATAACCTGTGGCCAGGAAGAGCCAACCAAGGCCAAAAATTCTTCCTTCTTGTTCCCAATACTCCGGGCATTAGTATACATGAAGTGCAGAAGCCTGTTAATCCCACCACTATCTTGATGCCTTATACTAACTATCCCATTCTGATTTGTTGTCTTTTGTTGTCTAAATACAATAAATAAATAGACAGATCACAACACAAATACAACCTCAAAACCACCTTTAAACCCCCGACAAAATTAAGACACCTACTCAGTTCTTCCAAAGATCCTCTTCCACACCTAGCCCAACCAGGGTGTACAAAATACGATTCACATGTAACTTACCATATATAGGGGAAACAGGGCGAACCATTCCAATTAGGAAGGAGGAACACAAATGGCACATTAAATATCTCCATTTTGGAAAAACCGGCCTTTCTTACCACGCACTCCAAACATACCACAGAATTGATTGAAAAATACCAAGTCCCTACACTGCACCAAAATCTGGTTCGAGAGGAAATTTAAAGAAGCATGTGAAATGCTCAAACATAACCCAAATCTGAACAAAAATGATGGCCTAACCATTCCAAGAATGTGGAGGATCCATCTGCAACTTTATAGCAACCAGAACAAGCCAAAGAAAAATTCCACTACAAGAAGACTTGTGAAGTGTTTTTTTTTTTCTTAACATTCCATAGCAACTTGAACTGTACAAGTGCTGAAGAAAATCATAGTATAACAATCTGAACTATACAAATCCAGAAGAATCTTAGTACATGAGGACTTTAGCATAGTTTATTGTAGTTTTTTTATTTATTGTATTTATTAATTATAAAATTATATTATTTTATTTTATTTTTTATTTATTGATATAAGAAGTATAAAATAAGTAGATAAATTTTTTTTATCTACTTATTTTCAATTTTTATTTTATTTTATTTAATTATCACTAGAGATTAGGCTAAGAAAAAGATTAAATAACAGCGTAGATTTAATTTACCAGTATAGAGTAGAGTGCAAGAGCATGTAGCTTGGTTCCCTATACACATGTATTCTTCTGATGATGACCTCAATAGAGGGGTCAAAACGTCAAGTGTTATTTTATTAATACATGTGCTTTGTGTTCCTAAATTCATAAATATGAATGCTGATCACCATGTAATCTTAAAAGAAAGAGTCATTAAGATTATAATGATGTAGGATTCTATTAATTTTTTTCTGATAACCTTTTAACGAATGGGAGTGTTATGTTTTTACTGTAATCTATATTACTTTTTGATGAAGTTCTATGAAAATTTTATTAATAGTATTTTTGCTATATTCGTTATTTATAAATGTATTGCTAATAATTTTTAATTCTTGTTTAAGAGCTTGTTCGTTAGAGCAAGGTATAGCTCTGTTTTTGAGGGTGATGATGACTCCTAATTTTTGCGAAGGGTGGTGATAATGAGTTAGCATGTATATATTGGCCGGTGTGTGTGCGAGAAGGCTTACGGTAAACAGTGAATGATAGACTGCCTGAGGGAAGATGTGTGACTAGTGTATCCAGGAATGGGAGCTAGTTCTGATTTTCAATTTCAATAGTAAACTGTATGTGACGGTGATGAGATTCACCATTATATCCATGCTGAATCTCATCACCATCCCGGTCAAAAGGCAGGAACTATTAAAACAATGGTTCATCGGGTCCACTCTTTTTGTTCTTCAAACGATCTGTTACAAAAAGAACTGTAATATATTATTTCCTCCTTTTTATCTAATGGATATAAGAATTCCTTCATCAAAAGAGCTTTGAGTAGTTTTAATATGTCTTCCTCTTCAAATACAGAAGAAATAAAGCACATTCCTATTCCTTATGTGCATGGCATTAGTGAACGTATAGCAACAGTTTTAAAACCACTGAATATTTTTGTTGCTTTTTGACCTTTTAGAAAAATCTCCACCTTTCTCACTTCTCCAAAAGACAAGCTTCCACATCTTAGTTATCCAGATGTCTACCAATTCCTTTCTCTTGTGGATTATCTTATTTTGGACAAACAGGAAGATCTGCCTCTATTCAGCTATAAGAACACCAGTCTTATATTCAATACCTTGAAACTGAACAGTCTGGACTTGCAGAACATGCCATCACCACTAGACAGAGTTCATTGGAATAAGACAAGAGTCCTTCACAAAAGTTGGTTCCTCGTGGAACGGCTTCATAAAGAAACATGTGAAACTCTACTTCACTCTCCTAACTTAAACAGATCCGATGGTTTACGTCTATCCCCTTTATGGGAAATAGTACTTTATAAATCAACTAATCTTTCCTAACTTTTTATTGTATATATGTTACCGGCAAAGTGTGAAAACCGGCATTCTATAGAATGCCGAAAGGGACGTCAAAGTATGAAACGCTTAGATTTTCACACATTTGCTAGGTGTTCTATAGAATGCCAAAAGGCAAATCGGCAAAGTAAAAAATACTCCCGGCATTGACTTTTAATGTCGCAAGGCAAGTGACGTGACTTTCGATGCATGCCTCGAACAGAGAGCCAGAGCACTTCATAATTTAACCTAAACCTAACCTAACCAGAAATAGTTAGGTTAGGTTATATTCGAGAAGAAGATGCTACGATGTATCTATGGAGGGGTCATGGTAGTATAATAATACTGCCATGACCCCTAGTTAGGTTAGGTAGAAGAAGATGCTACGACATATTTATGGAGGGGTCACATACACGCTTTATACAACTCAGCAGATGTCTTGATGGAGCTCCGAGCTCATCAAGACGTCTTCAGTGGCTGGGGCACCCGTACCGTATGGGCCCCAAAAGGACTGTGAGACAAGTGTGGGAGGCTCGACCCCGATCTGGGAGGCCGCCAGGGAGACCGAGAAGGAAATGGGCAGATCAGGAGAAGGAAGAACTGCAGGCTTTCGGGTTGGAGACCAGAACATGGCAGACAGTCGCAGAGGACTGTGGCCAGTGGCGACATGCGGTGCTTGAGGCCAAAAGTCCCACCGGGCTGATAGCGCCTGGCTAATATAACATATATTTTCACTATATAATTTAAGGAAATTACAACGTACTAGGATATATATTAAAATAAATTTTAATATATTTCAATATTTCGGCAACGTCACATTACCATTTTCAAGAACTTAAGAACAAGACACGTGCATGCAGGCACAACAAAACAGTAAATGAGGAAGAAGTCTGAAGCTATTATTTCTCCTAAAGAAAAAACCACATTCTCAACACTTTCTCAGCCAATGGCTATCCCCCCCCCAAAAAAAAAATCCAAAAAATATTGAAACCAGTAAACCACAACCCCCCCGCTCCCTCACAACAAGGATTACTCTAAATCCATCACCATACCCTATATCCGAGGCACCTTGAAAAAATCACAAAAATCCTAAAAAAAAACAACTTCTTGTTACAAACCATATAGAAAATTGACATCCCTGATCCGCTCTACTAAAGACCAACCCCCCCCCCCCACCCCCACCCCAGACCTACCTGGTGTATACCAGGTCCCTTGCAGCTGTAAGCTGTCCTACTTTGGCCAAACAGGCAGGACAGCAAATATCAGAATTTCAGAACACAAGGACTACATCCGGTTTCACCAATACAGCCACTCTGGTCTTGCTGACCATGCGCTGGATACCTGCCATAGAATACGGTGGAAGAAAGCCAGGATAATACACCGTAGCAAATATAGATATGAAATTCTTTTCATGGAATCTACTTCAGCCCTAAGAAATGATCCAAACCTCAACAAATTTGGCTGCATGAGACTTCCTCAAATTTGGGAAACCTACATCAGAAGACCTTCAGCCCAATCGCCCAAGAATACCAACATTGCCCACTAGAGGGCACCATCAGGACTTTAGGAGAAATAACAGCTTCAGACTTCTTCCTCATTTACTGTTTTGTTGTGCCTGCATGCACGTGTCTTGTTCTTAAGTTCTTGAAAATGGCAATGTGATGTTGCCGAAATATTGAAATATATTAAAATTTATTTTAATGTATATCCTGGTATGTTGTAATTTCTTTAAATCATATAGTGAAAATGCATAACCAACGTCTAAGCCTTTCCACGAGAATATAACATATAATATATAGATTAGGTTCATGCCGCCTGTGGACATGAGAGTAAAGACAATGGAAATGAGAAAATAGAAGGCTAAGATGTTAATATTTTGTGTACTCTTTGCTTCAATATTGAGAATGCTGTCGAAGGTAAAATTCGATCTAAATTGAATCTGGAAATACAGGCCAAAAAAATGAAAATGGATTCCAACAATAAATTTCCTCCTGCACCTTTGGGAGCCACGTCAGTTACTATCCTAGACACTGACAAGGGACGGGATGACTCACGCAATCTGCTGGTGGTTGTTACAAGTGTGACAGACTATGGTTTTTACCGACTTGGAACTGCTGAAGGAATTTTAAACCAACTCTATGGCAGATCACAATTTACTTTATGTCCCAAAGACTTACCGAGAGTTGGAGAGATTCCTGACCATGAAATAGCTCTCTGGTCAGCCGCTATTGCTCTCCATGGGTTGCGACAAAGGGTTTGTGAGGTGTACTTGCAAGACCAAGTGCCGAAATTTGAAGTGCTTTTGTATGAAAAAGGCAGTTAAGTGCAATTCAAATTGTCATTCCAGTCTACCTTGTAGCAACAAGTAGTTCAGCACTGGTCTTTTTCTCTTTCTATAGAAAAATCTGGTATCTTACATTTTGTACTTCTTACGTGTTCACATGCATCTTTTCAATAAAAGCCTTTTTAATACTTTGCCGAAATAGTATTTGTCATTCTATATAATGCCTAGGTATTTTATACAATGCCTAGGGAAAGTATGTAAAATATTAAAATAAAACAGACATTTCATACTTTTCCTAAAAATGTCATGCATTCTATAGAATGCCTGCTTTTCACACTTTGCCGGTAACATACATATATATATATATATATATATATTTTTTTTTTTTAGTTAGGAAATTTATTGACCTTTTTAGTTATCTTACATTAGCTACTTAGGTGACGCCCTTTGGAATTATCAGTTATTGTTCATTCACTTAGCTTTATAAATGTACTGAAGATGCCTGCGATATACAGGCGAAAATTATACTATTAAATATTAATTTACGTGACTTATTCCGTTATTATATTTTTGAATTCACATGTCTGCTCACGGTATTTCCTTATTAAAACAATAAATAATTCATGTGTTTTTCTAAAAATTGTCTTCTTCTTCTTAAGCTTTCATGAACCTTTAAGGTTCTTAGCTGTGAACTTTGCAGCCACAACTCTAGGATAAGGTTGTTAGCCCTATGCCTCCTGGTGTGTCCTATGTCTGTAGATGTATGTGTTCTGGGGGGGGGGGGGGGGACGAAAAACCTGAGTTTCCAGGTGGAAAAAACCCCCCACCTCTGTATGAGGCCAGCTAACTCATCTTGAGTTGAAAGAAAGAAACCAGATGAAGGTTCCTCATGTCAAAGATGGGAATCGAACCTAGGTCTTTCCAACAAAGGGGTCTTGTCTATATCGACTTAGCTATGAATGCTCTCTAAAAATTATCTACAGTTTATAAATGCAGACTTGTTGAATTTTAACTTTTATCCCAACCTGGATATGAATCTGTGTGTTATAAGAGAGTGTAAGATTCTATACTGGCACAGATGGCAGAAGTTTTATACAAGTATAATAAGATGGGGAAAAAAAAAAATCTTATTTTCTAATTTTTTTCTCATTATATCTGCAAGTTGGTAGAATAAAAAGGATTATGTACAGCAGACATACAAAAATTTTAGTGAATAGTTCTCTTACAAATGCTGCAGTATTTGTAAGAGAACTGTACAAAAGCCAATCAGGAAGCTGAGTATATCCAAGAAGTCTTGCAGATTCTTTTGCAAGTGGTTAATGCATTTGGCCTAGATGACTTAGGATAAGAGTTGCAAAGAGTAGGGCTGACATTTATCAGCATATTGAAGTCTTTTGGGAGTGTGAACAAGGTTATAAGGTATTCTGGAGGGGAGACAAACAATTTGCAAAAGACAACTGCTGATGAAAAATATCTCAGAGCAACTCTAATGGTCAAGCTGGAAAGCCTGAGCAGTAGAGTTGGAGATGGGAGCCATTTTGAGGTGTGAACACTGAATTCATCAAAACAAGAACATGAGTTCACTCTATAGGTATTTAAATTGCAGAAAGTCAATCTTCAAAGCAATTAATGAAAAATGTCAAAGTGACAGAGAAGACAACTGAATACAACTGAATGAGGAATGGAAAATCTGAGTCATCGCAGATGGAAAAGAGGTGATTCCAGGTTTAGCATTCTAAACATGGAATTACCCTTGAGAAAGAAGAAATCATGGAGAATTTAGTCTGGAAAGTTCTGATGGTTAGACGTTAAGACTTCCAATTGAGGTTCTGTCTTAAATAACAGATCAGGTTTAAGTGTTGTAAGTGGTGATGTACATTGTTTATATTGGAGCTGATACCACAAATACTGATGAAGTAGATATGGATATGTTACTATGGAATGAGTTTTTTTATGTTTAATCTGATCTTTTTTTGGGGGGGGGAGGGGGTGTAGATTAGAATTTTATGTGTTTTTATTAATTTTTATTATTTCATTTTATTTATTTTTTTGGCAATATTTTCTGCAACACACTTTTATGAGGGCTGACATTTATCAGCAATAATTGCACAGTGTTATTGAAATCATTTAAGATACTTGTAGAAATTAAAGAGAGAAACTCAAACTTACATCCACATGAGTGAGTTTCTATCTTTAATATCTACAAATTTAACAGCGTATGTAACTATTTTGAAACTGTCATTTAAGGTAACTTGCATAATTGAGTGATTGAGGGAGAGAAATTAAAGAATAGGGACATAACGTGGAGTCAAATATCCATAGATATGTCATGCATTCAGAGATAATTCAATATCTGGCCACTGCATGGCCCCTGACAGTTCCTCTTCCAAACCACTGTACTCAACTCCCTCCAAACGGTCTAGCAAAGTAAACAGCAACTGGAATTACTGGGAGCTAATCAGAAAGCTTCCTCAAGTATTAGCATTAGATTCAGTCCTCAGAATTATTTAGTAGCAATTTTTCAAAATTCAGTGCTGAATTTAGCACGGTCCCATGAAGCTTTCACCAACAAAACATATAATCTGATGGGAGGTGCATATGTGTGTGTTTTTTGGAGGGGAACACTGTTGTTTGTAAATTTGATTTTAAATGGTATGTTAACATCTGAAGCTATAAATGTGAATGCCAAAAAGGCAACATTAAACAGAAGTATACACATATATGTAAATAACATAAAATATGTGTGTTCACTAAAATAAAACTTGATGCTGCTTACTGTGATCACTTTGGGACAGTTGCTTTACGATAACTGGCTGATAACATTAAGCAAAGGATATAAAAAATTGCATCATTTACTTAAATTTATTGTTATGAACATTATTTAATTTATTGTTATAAATAACTTTTTAATAAGCAAAAACACAAAATTTATTTTAAAAACTTATCTAGGGTTGTCTGTTGTGTTTGAATATAGTAGTTAATGAATAAATTGCTCATACTCAATAATACCTTTTGAAGTTTGTTGCTCTATGTTGCACACCGTGAAGAAGTATTCGTAGAGCTTCTTGCATCTGGGCATTGGTTGGAAGAGCTTCTAAAATTTGTTCTTCTATACTTGTATTGTACTAGTATTTCACTTTCTTTTACTAGTTTAAAGTTCTCATCAAAAGCAGCTTGACATATTTCCGACACTGTTATTGTAGACACCGCTTTTCAAATTCTTCTTTTGACATACCGTCCGAGATTTTATTAAAAATTTCATCTGTAAGATATTCAAATTCTTTGGAAGGAGTTTCAGAGTTTGTTATAAAAAATCCATCTTTTTTCAGTTTTCAATATCTTCTCTGAGACTTGCTTCCATGACATTGCTACCAAATGCAATGCATCAAGAATGGAAATCTTTTTTTGCAATTGCACTTGCATCAGACTGGTCTTTTATATAATTAAGTTCAGTTCAGTTATAATTCCTGCATGAACTTCCCTGCGATAATAAGCTTTAAAAGCTCGTATGATGCCTTGGTCACGCAGTTGAATTAATGATGTAGTGTTTGAAGGCAAGAAGATTACTTTGATGTTCTTTAGCAATAAATTGTTTGTGTGTGCAGTGATCTACTAACAAGACAATTTTTTGCTTTAATTTAAGATCCACTTAACTACCAATTGTTGAAAATGGCATTAGTCATCCAAGCATTTGTTGTAGAGCTTTTGACACCTTTAAAATACCCAGGATTTTTATTTTTTCCACTTACTAGGAGCTCTCATTTCTCACTTTTCATATCAGCAAAACAAAGACCTGTCACTCGCTCTTTTGAAGATTCATCATCATCAAATTACTGCCATGTACCCTTAAGGGGTGTACAGGATATGATAGTAGTGCATGAAAATTTACATCATTACTAACTTCCTATCTACAATTTTCCTCCAAATCAGTCTGTTACTTGTCAAGACTCCAACATTATCAGATCTTATATTTCTATCGTCTAAGGCACTTTGTACCGTATCAATCCAACTATATATTGGTCTTCCTCTGGGTCGTTTTCCTGCCAACCTGGCAGAGAACACTTGTTTTGCTAATCTTTCCTCTCCCATTCTGTTTAAGTGACCATACCATCTGAGATTAGTTCTGCTAATGTATTTCTGGATGCTGACAATGTCAAGTTCTTTCCTAATATCCTCATTTTTAATATGATATTGCCATTGACTGTTCACCCCTATAATCTTTCTCAGCACTCTCATATCTGCGGTCTCTATCTTTGGTCAAGTGTTTAACTTCTGACCCAGCTCTCAGATCCATAAATTAAAACGGTTTGAATACTGTCTTGTATACAGTTAATTTAGTGATCTGACTAATTTCTCTCTTATTCCATATGAATTTATTCAGTTGACTTCCTACTATACCAACTTTGTTGATTCTGTTGTCTATTTCCATATTTAATTTACCATCTTCACTAAAAATCATGCCTAAGTAGCTGAAATGTTTTACGTGTTCCACAGGTTCTCCATTCACAATGCAGTTGACATTTTCAACGATTCTGCCTATTTTCATTGTCTTTGTATTGCTGACCTTCATACCATATCTATTACAACAGCTATTCAATTTAGTCAGAGAATCTTGCAGACTTGTAGTGGATTTATTTAGAAGTATAACATCGTCTGCATAAAGCAAAGAGCTGACATTAACATCTCCAATAGTGATATCATGTTTAATACCGCTTTCCTGCATAATGTGATCATATAGATAATGAATAACAGAGGGGATAATGTACATCCTTGTCTCACATCAGATTTAACATTAAACAATCTTCCTGTATGTCCTTCAATTTTAACTGCTGACTTATAACTCAAATAAAGACTAAGTATTGCTTGATATAATATCCCATTCAAACCATAAAAATGTAGCGTCTTGAATAGCTTCTCTCTTGGCACCTTGTGATATGCCTTTTCCAGATTGACAAAATGTAAATACTAATCTTTGTTATATTCCCATGATTTCTCAACTATTTGTCGTAAAGTGAAAATCTGATCCTGGCCTCTATTTGGCCTGAATCCAGCTTGTTCTTCACCAAGCTTTTCTTCCACAATTCTTCTCAACTGTTTCTCAAGTACACTTGCATAGATCTTGTCAGGAACAGTCAGTAGGGAAATACCTCTGTAATTCTCACATTCAGTTTTCTTTCCCTTTTTATATATGGGTACTATGAGAGCTCTACTCCAATCATCTGGAATTTGTCCTTGAACTTTTCCTTGATTGTCATTGCTTGAATATAACATTTTGTATTTATTGCTCTGAAAGATCTCACCAGTTTTTGTCTTTTTTGTTTCAGTCACCCCTATTATGTCGATCTGGTACTTATCTAATTCCTCAGCTAGCTCCATTTCTTTGCCATTCAGTCTTCTTATGTTGATAGTACCGATCTTTAACACTGGTGATGTTGAGTAGGGGTGTGTTTTCAGATTTGTTCCAGTAGCTGATTTTTCGCTGTTCGCTCTGGTTCCCTGGGGGCCTTGTTTAACCGGGCGATGCCCCAGGCAGCATGAAATTTTGTCATGTTGTACCATCATTTTGTATTTTGGTTTAAGCTAATAAGAATACAATTTGGTCGGCTAAATCTCAAATTGCCAGACCATTTTTTTGAAGATTTAAATCCTTTAGTAAATTTACTTTCATTTTTAAACAATTACATATACTCAGGCATTGCACAAAAATAATCCTCTTTCATTTGCATTTACAATGCAGATGAATTGTAAATATCCTTGGGAGAATATTCAGCAATAATTTTTGGCCACTCGGTCTTAATCCATGCATCAGCTGATAAAAAATCAGTACTTTTTTCTTCACCATGAATATGCTTGTACACAATATTTCTCGCTTTTTCCACCTGTTAAACTATCGATCAGTTGCGGTGATATTTTCTTTGCCCATTGTTTTTGCAAGTTCTGCTTTTTGAAGAAACAAAGGCCCGTTAATCGAAGCATTCTTTTAATGAACATTATTAAACCAAATTTTTAAAGCTGATTCAACTTAAGTGTCCTTACCAGATCAGGCTCTCTCCCAATGTATGTTCTCATTAGTAAGAGTGTGCATAGTATACCAAACTTTTCAAAATCTATAGAGAACTTAATGAGTTAGAGTTAATAATGCACTTCTAGTAGCATTTTCCTTTCATATAATGAGCACAAGCTCTATAGCATACAACTTGGCAATATAATTGCTACATTCTAGTGGAATCTGATTATATATGCTGTCTGGGAAGATGGCAGGAGATTCTGCTAGAGTCAGCTGATTTGATTTTGTTAGTGTAAATCAGAAGAAAATCAGTGTTTTGATGTGTGCCTGAAAGAGCTGTCAGGAGAGAGAGAGAGAGAGAGAGAGAGAGATGGGGGGGGGGGGTGTTCCCCCTAACTTGTACAAAAAGAATCTGTATGATGGAATTCAGCTGTGCTGTCAAGGTGCGAAGGAAGCATATATTTGGAACTTATAATCAAGTCTTGGCAATATACCGTAAGTGCTCAGCAGAGATGGAGCAAAGAATACTAGTCTGTATCTAAGGAGGTAAGCAACAGAGTTTGAAAGACATTTGTGTAACATTGTCTCCAGTAACTATAATGTCTGCACCTATAAATAAGTACTTTTATTTACAGTCTAAAGAGATGTATGACAATTTCTCATGGGTTGTATAAGTTTTCCCAATGTGGATAAAAAATATTTATCCAAGTACAACAATTTAGCAGGAATTTTATTTTCGTTGCATACAGAAAGCCAGTTGTCATCAAAACGAGAGTAGCAATTCATATGTTTTGATGTAAAGACTAGGAACTGGTAAAGTGATATCTGGAATGCTTCAAGTGTGGTTCTGATTGCTTAGTGGTAGTCAGGATCCAACTAGCAAGGCATACTCTCTCTCTTAGTCAAGAAGCATAGACATGGGACCTACAATAAAGTTCTTGTCATAAAAGTGCTCAGTAAAAAATGGAGCAGAGAACATAGGTCTGCACTCCAGGAGGCAGTGTGGGTGAAGGATATTCATGCAATGATGCCTTCAGTAATGTCTAAAGTTAGTATATTTACAGTCTAAAAGGACAGGCATATGGGAGTGTCAGGTATTATGTACGATCTTCAAAAGTGGACTAAAATTTGCAAGGGATTTTATTTTTACTACACACAGCAAACACAATTATAATCAAAATGAGGTTGGTGGTTCACATGCATTAATAAAAAGATTAGGAACTGATGTGCAGAATTATCCAGTTGCAATTCTAACTGCTTAATGACAGACAGTATCCAAACAAAGAAGCATTTTCTCTTGGACAGAAGCAGACTTTGGATATATCATTGAGGCCTTGATCACATAAGTGCTTGACAGAAATGGAAAAAAGAACACTGGTCTTCACCCCAGGAGATAAGAGAGAGAGTGTAAAGGATCTTCATTGCTCTCTGGAACCTTTCTCAGAGTTGATGTTGTATGAAGGAAACGATTGTTAACTTTTTTTTTTGTAAATCAAATATGAGTCCCAATAAATTTGCTCTCTCTCACAACTGGAATTGCCGTTGTTCTCAGTCTTCGGTCTGAGTTAAAATGAGGAGTGTTTGAGGTAAAAGTGGACACAGACAGTCAGTCTTCAATGGAGATAACAAGAACCCATTTGTAAGTGCATGCTTCAGCTATCTATGATGAAGATATTGCAGGAATGAGAATATATGGTGAAATCAGCTACACAGAGAGCATTGCTTAATTAGGAGAAGATGTTCTGTTATCATGTTTACTGAGACTGCAAACAGTATGACTTTTAACTGTGCCTTGTGGGACTCCCTCTTCTTGAGGTAGGATTGGAAGGGAGGGAGCGTCTCTCACTAAGACATGGAGGGTTCAGTTCGACAGAAAGTTTTTGATGAAGAGGGAGATTGCTTCTAAGAATGCAGTTTTATAGGTTGTTCAATATGCCGAAACTCCAAACTCTGTGATATGTCTTTTCCAAGTCAGAGAAAACTGAAACCAGAGGCTCATCTCTAATGGATATTTCTAGTTTGATGAGATGATCTAGTTTGGAAGATTGTGTCCTTGATTAACTATTTTTTTCGAGACTTTCTACAGACAACTAGACAGACAGACCTATTGCTATTGGAAAGCTGTATATTGGAATTTTTGGATCCTTGCTGGCTATGGAAAGATATTTTTTGTTAGGATTCTAGAAATTCATGTTTAAAAAAATATTCTTTTAACGAGGAAGGGTAGATAACCCACTTCCATTGAATAATTACTCTGCGACCTTCTCATAATAGATATCATTGGTCCTGTGGCAGTCGGGCAACAATGAAGCAAAGCAGTTCTGAGTTTTTCATTAGTGACTTGCCTCTTTTAAGGTTGGTTCCCGACAACTAGAAGCGAAGAGGATTTGATGATTTTCTGTGTTTTATTTTAGGCAGGAACTGGAAAGGGATTGGAGGAAGAAGCAGATGCTCTCAGGGTGAGTTTTGTCAAAATTTACCCCAAAGCAGCTGCAATTACTTTTGTCCTAGCAACTATATATTCACTGCAAACCAGGAGTTAGAGTGGGCAGGTGACATATCTGCCCTTCATTTTCTGGATTTTATCTCAGACCTCTTTCATGGTAGATACTGATGTGCATTGGATGTAAGAGTCATTTTGGTTCTAATAATGGAAATTATCACAACCAAATTATCAGATATTCCCATCCTTTGTTCTGAGCTTTAATGCTGTACATTTTCAGCATTTCAGGCATTGCAGTTGTGGCAGCTTCTCTTATAATTCCTATAACAGGGTTCACTGCATCAATGAAAAGAGAAAACCTGTATGTTCTGATATGGAACAGAAGGCAAACTGGTCAGTTTCCTCTATTTTCAATTGTGATATCCATGATGGAATACACAGTTGTCTATGTTGAAAAAGTGGTCGATCCCATATACATTATCAGCAAAGCTTTGAGAAGGCAAATAGAAGTAGGTCATTGTTCCAATGTTTAAGAGGGATGTTTTTGTTGTCAAGTATTTGCTCTACAGCCCTCCCCAATGTTAGTATGAGCACTACCCTGGAATGCTGTGGTCATTTAAATTCCCCATTAAGAATATAAGGAACTGCAATATGAGGTCATTCTGAGAAATGGGCATACTGGGTAGTGAACATATCATGATAAGAGATGGATAGAAACTGCCTCTGTATTAGTATTGAGAGGAACTCGCTGGAATAAAGTATTGCTGCCCACTAGATTGACAATTCCTCTATTGGCAGGTTCATTCTGTATCCTGTAATGGATCTTAACCAGGCTTTAAGTATGCCTCATGCAAAAAAAAAGCACACTAATTTATATACTTCTCTAAGTAGGGCTTTGATGTTGTCCATATTCTGGTAGAATGCAAATAAGTTCCAATTGTAGGAATAATTTCATTATTTATTTTTGGTGGATCCATTTATGTTTTGGTGTTGTTAGGTCTTGGATTTTATCAGTCATTTGGGAGAATTGTGAAGAGCCAATTTGAGCACTAAGATAAAACATTTATAATAAAAATACAGTAAAAGTATATTTTTATTATAAAAATTAAAATTGCTTACACTTATTGGTAAAAATAATTCAAGGAAACAAAAGATAGATGTTATCAAACTTTTTCTAAGAATGTGAGGACATAAAATTTTCCTAAGATGCAGGTGGGGAAGGAAGCCACCACTACATGAAGTTGGTAATCAATGGCTTAGCATTTATACCTATGACACCCTCTCTACAAAATGACAGTTTTGTTGTTTATGGTGAAAAGTAAGAATTTAAGTTCATCATGATAAATTTCAGCATAGATTTTCAGAATACTATTGTCTGCTAGTAAATGCAGTGCCTACAGAGAATTTGCTAACTTTCAGTATTCACAATGGTAAGTTTAGGATAGCACTAGTGTATGGGACTTTTGCAAACAATTATGTTTATCTGTTTGTTATGAACGTTACACACATGAGGAGTTAAATGTATAATATAATGCATTAAAACAATACAGAACATAGAGAAATTTAACGTAAAAAGAAATAACAAATAATCATCTCTGTATCTTCTACCCTCCAAGATCCCTTCATCTTAAAAAACGCGACCCAGTTTCAAGAATAAAGGTATTAATAATAATAATTAATAACCATAATAGAATGTAAAAAGATGACTTACCTATATACAATTCCATGATAGCCTGGAGCAACATCATTTGTAACAGGGTGCAGAAAGACATTAGCATACCTGAAAAATAACATTATATATATGCGTATATATATATATATATGAAACACATACACATAATGTATTTTAGGTTATCTCTGCACATGCACATTACAATGAAAGATAGATATGTTAAAAAGTTATCTACAACAGGAATTAGTAACATATAGATAAGTGTTTCCTATAACAGGACATACTTATCTGTCAGGCCTTTTGAATTATCTATCTCGCCATAAAATCAACAACATGATATTGTGCAGTAGTATCTGATGATTTTCATTTGGAAATCATCAGATACTACTGCACAGTAGTATCTGATGATTTGAGCGCTAAGATAAAACATTTATAATAAAATGGAAAGGCAATCTCCTTTCCAAATTCTTCTATTGTCCTTTCTTAGATTATTATTCCTTGGCTACCTTAGGATAATTACAGTTAATGCCATTATATATTAAGAGTACAGTACCAAAATGCATTCCTTTTTTTTTGATAATTTTTTTAAATAATTTCTTCTAATAATTAAATACAAAAAAAAAATTCAACTGCCCTTGTTCCTAAAAATAAAAAGGAGAAGTGGAATGAATTCCAATAAACTTGAATTAAAGTTTAGGTTATTACATGTAAACTGTTTTTCATAATACTAAGTTTTATAACCTGGACAGAATGCTCAGTTCATCTACAATAAATACTTCTATTACTTTATCTGGCCTGGTTGGTTGAACAGTAAGCATATCATTGTTGAGTTGGTACTGTACCAACTCTCCAATCAACAGGCTGAGGAAGGGAGCTCACATCCTTCCAAGAGTATATGGATGTTTGTAATTGTTTATAAGTGGGAAAAGAATTTCATTGTCTAGTGTGCAACTATTGTCTCTCTTGTTTGAATGTTGAAGTGGCATGAAAAAGTTCCATGTTTGGTTTCTTGAGGAGGGATTTCCTCAAAAAAAGGAAATTTTAAATTTCTTTGAGAAGGAAATTTAAAAAAATTATTACCCCACCCACAGCACTAATTCAATAAAACTTTCTACTGATTAACTAGTCCTCAGCTGTTACTACCACCACTTTATAAATATTCTATTATGGCTGTATGAAATGCTGAGCTAGCATTTATTGCGACTAGTATAAATTATTTGTAATAACTGAATCAACATAGTTTGTTATTTATCCAATAATAAGTTTCTGCCTCAAAAAATGCAAACCTATAAAATCTTGAGGATATATATATATATATATATATATATATATATATACAGTAAAACCCCGTTTTTACGTTTCCTGCATTTACATCATTTTCTGTTTGTCCCGTCTTAAGGTCTATTCTGACGACGTATTGTTTTCCTGCCATTAACAACTTGATGTGGACGTTATTTCCCGTGCTTTGCGTTTTTTTTCTCGGTGGCAATACCGATTTTCGAATCGATTTCAGCGTGGAAATCTGCGCATTTCTGTTCTCAGGTGGCGTTGCTTTCGGCTGTAGTTTTCCCGCCATTAACAACTTGACGTGGATGTTATTTCCCGTGATTTGCGTTTTTTTTCTCGGTGGCAATACCGATTTTCGAATCGATTTCAGCGTGGAAATCTGCGCATTTCTGTTCTCAGGTGGCGTTGCTTTCGGCTGTAGTTTTCCCGCCATTAACAACTTGACGTGGATGTTATTTCCCGTGATTTGCGTTTTTTTTTCTTCTCAGTGGCAATACCGATTTTCGAATCTGTGCATTTCTGTTCTCAGGTGGCAATGTTTTCGGCTGTAGTTTTGTTTTCGCCATCACGGTGACTTGCGCGCATGCAGCAATACTGTAGGGATGAGCGATACCGTGATTTTTCAATCACAGTACGAATTGATATTGCAGAATTTCTTCGATGTAATTTAGCGTGTGAAAGTTGCTTTCAAGTTGCGGTAGTGGATTATCCATGTTATTAACATGGAGAAAAAAGACAGAAAATGTGTTTCGGTAGAAGAAAAGATGGCAATTCTGCGACGTGTAAATTGGCATGCCGGAAGACGTGTGCATTTAGCATAAGATCTTGGACTCTCCTTGTCCACTTTGAACACGATAGTAAAAAAACAGATCAAGCATTGAACTCAATGCAAAGCAATCTGGTGCTAAGTCAAAAAAAAAAAAAAAAAAAAAAAAAAAAAAAAAAAAAAAAAAAAAACAATCAACAATTAAAGATTTTTTTAAATAGATAAATGTAAGTACATTATAAATTCATTTATTTTCAGTTATTAAATTTTGTAATCTAGTATGTAGACTCGCATACTAGCAGTAAGTCATCTTTTAGCCTTTTTTTAATGTTTTTTTTTTACATTTCCTGCTATTTGCACTTTTTTCCATCAGTCCCCTGAAAAGTGTAAAAAAGGGGTTAAGTTTTAAAAGAGGTAAACCGTGAGTAGACATAACTATACATAATAAATAACGGAAAAACTCACGTAGATCTTTAGATCTTCTAATTCTTCACCAACCAGATGGTAACCTACATTTCTCAGTTTATAGAAAGAAGACTCATACAGGCCATTATATCCATGTGGAATCTCATCACCATCCCAGTCAAAAGGCAGGAACTATTAAAACACTGGTTCATTGGGCCCACTCCTTTTGTTCTACAGACGATCTTTTACAGAAAGAAATACGATATATAACTTCTTCCTTTCTATCTAATGGCTATAAGAATTGCTTCATTAAAAGAACTTTGAGTAGATTTAATACATCTCCCTCTTCAAACACAGAGGAAATAACGCGCATTACCATCCCTTATATACAAGGCATCAGTGAACGTATAGCAAAAATTTTAAAACCACTGAATATTTTTGTTGCCTTTCGACCGTTTAGAAAAATCTCCACCTTTCTCGCTTCTCCAAAGGACAAGCTTCCACATCTTAATCATCCAGGTGTCTACCAGATTCCGTGCTCTTGTGGATTATGTTATTTCGGACAAACGGGAAGATCTGCCTCCATTCGGCTAGAAGAACACCAATCTTATATTGAATACTTTAAACCTGAAAAGTCTGGACTTGCAGAACATGCCATCTTCACTAGACACAGAGTTCATTGGAGAAAGACAAGAGTTCTTCACAAAAGTCAGTTTCTCATGGAACGCCTTTATAAAGAAGCATGTGAAACTCTACTTCATTCTCCTAACTTAAACAGATCCGACGGCTTACGTCTATCCCCTTTATGGGAGATAGTACTTTACAAATCAGCTAATCTTTCCTAACTTTTTATTGTATTAATTTTTTTTTTTTTTTTATTTTATTTATTTATTTTTTTTTAGGAAAGTTATTGACCTTTTTAGTTATCTTACACCAGCTACTTAGGTGGCGCTTTTTGGAATTGTCGGTTAGTGTTTAATTTTGTGCTCAATTGTACTGAAGATGCCTGTGACACACAGGCGAAAATTATACTATTAAATAATATTTCTACGTGAGTTTTTCCGTTATTTATTATGTATAAAAAAGGGGTTTTACTGTGTGTGTGTGTGTGTGTGTGTGTATATATATATATATATAATCAACACTGCAATGATCGCTGCACCCAAATAAAGGAAGTCTATGAGGAAGGTATTCCTAGCAATCCAAGAATTTTGATGAAAATTCAGCATTTGGATGCTATAAGAATCATCTGCAATACCAAAAATCAACTTATTAAATTCAATCTAAAGGGAGTTTCAAAGAAATGCTGTTCGTGTTTCATCTAAAAACTGACAGTTTTCAATCTCATTGGGAAAAGAATCAATGACTATGTCTGAGATAGCAAACAGATGGCTCTAGAAGTCTCAACTGAAAATATGATTAATGAATTGCTGAACTGGCATGAAAATGGGCTCGGAACTTATTCAAAGGGAAATAGCAAGGAACTACTGAAAATAATGTAACACCACCACTACCTTTACATTATTGTATATAATTTATTTATTTATAATTTTATATTGATCCTAAACACAAGAGGTCGAAGACCTATAACCACATCAGTGCCATGTGAGATGCAGAGGATGATTGAAACAGAAATTTATTTTATTTTTATTTTTTTGAAAAGTTGCTGCTTGTGGTTGTTTGGGAATACTTCATAATAGATGCTGTTCCAGAGAACAGAGGTAGATGGAATAAAAGAGGAAGAGGAGAAGCAGGCAGCAGGTTTAGTGTGTTTGCAGTTGTACAGCAAAAAGATGCTGAGCCGCTGCTGTTCCCTATCTCACAGTGTTTGGCTAAGCAATCACCATTGCTCTGTCTGTAGAATAAACACAGAGCTGAAACACTGTGAGATAGGGATTGAAGTGAATCTGTAAGAAAGGGATCATATATGTGTGCCAAATTGCTCTCTTCTGGATAGCGTCAAGGATTTTTAGGGAAGTTGCAGGTGCACCAACTGCCATGTGAGCACGCATTTTAAGCATCAGTGGATTTGGGATTTGTATAGAGTTAAGGATTCAGTTGGGTGTAAAAGACCATCTTGCACAAAAGAGAATTCCTAGTTTTATGGATGCTGAGGAAGCTGTTGTTCAGATGTGCTTGTTTCAGGAGAGGCCAGAGGTGAATGGTAGACAAGCAGAGAGATCTAATCTTCTCTAGTGATTTATGTATTATGGAGGTTAAGGGACTGTAAGCTGAGATCTCTTTTGCAAAAGAGAAGGCAAGACTGAATGTCCTCGCCTTATTGAACAATAGTACATAGATCAGTGTTTAACGCAATAGTTGTAGATGATCTTGATGCCTGGGATATCTGTGCATTATACGGTTTGTCAAATGAGTAAAATGAATGGAGGGTACTATCATCTGCAAAAGCTGTGGATAGGATTAGTGGCAATTGCAAGTATGTCATTTATGTACGGAAGAAAGAGAGTAGTTGATAGGACAGAGTTTTGAGGCAATTCATCATTGGTTTTGAAGTTCGAAGATATCAGGTAATCAAAAATGTTCATGTAGTTTTTCATAATAAAAATTAAACATATGCAGAAATTGTCATAAAATGTTTTTTTTTCATTAAAATAAGCACTTTCACAGTCTACAACTCTTTCCCAATGAGAGACAAGTTTGAAAATTCCACTTATATAAAGCACTTTGTCTTTACAAGTAATAAACCAAGCAAACTCTGCTTCAATCTCTGTTTTATTGCTGAACTGACTATTTTGCATGTGATTGTCTAGTGCGAAAAAAAGGTGTAATCGCTTAGAGAAATGTCAGGAGAATATGAGGATTAGGATGTATCTTCCATCCTAAAGCAGAAATCTTCTCACAAGTAAGTTTTGCAGTATGAGGTTTTAAATTGTCCTGTAAGAATAAAACTTTCTACTGATTAACTAGTCTTCAGCTGTTTCTGAAATAACACATCCTGCACACACTCGAGTTGCATCGAGTAGATCTTAGCCAAAATTGTTTGGCCCACAGTGAGAAATTCATAATGGACAATACCAAGCTCTAGTTCACCACACACGAAGCATAGTCTTCTAGGGTTGAAGCGGTGCCTTTGAAATGGGTGGTACTGGATTGTTTGCTGACACCAACGATAGTTCACTTCCTGTTAGAGTACAAGATCCATTTTTCATCACAAGTGAGCAAGTAATCCAAAAACAGCTCATTTTTATGACAAGTAATGAAGAACAAGTTGATAGCTTCGGAAGTTTATTGTCATCTGATAATGCATGCGGGACCCATTTGCTTAGCTTCCATGATTTTCCCAGTTGATGCAAGTGTAAAAGAATTGTTTCACCACTCACATTAAACATTTGTGAAAGTTCTTGACATGCTATAATAAATTTAGTTTAATCCTTTTTCCAAGTATAGGCAAACAAAGTTTGCACCTGAAAATATCTTCACGACTGAAGCAAGGTGGTTCAACTGTCGCAACTTGCTTCAGTCCTGAAGATATTTTCAGGCACAAACTTTCTTTGCTCACACTTGGATAATGGATTAAACTAAATTTATTATAGTCTAACCAAGTGAAAAATAAACTTCCACCATCTTTCTCTAAATCCAGAGTAATTTAATAATAAGGTGGTATATTGGTTGGCAACTCATATAGGTAAATATGACCTCCCCATTGCTTCTGCCTTAGTGTCACCGCCTCTGGGTCTGACCACCACTGACAAGTCAAAACAGGTCTGGGTAGTGGCCCTTCCCTCAATGTATAGCATTATACATGTCCTTGCGGACATGTGCTTCGCATGGTGGGAGATACTGAGACAAGGAGTGATGAGAACTTGGTCCACCTTTGCTCCGAGTTGCCAACAGTTGCACCACCTTGCTTCAGTCCTGAAGATATTTTCAGGAGCAAACTTTTTTTTGCTCACACTTGGATTAAGGATTAAACTAAATTTATTATAGTCTAACCAAGTGCAAAATAAACTTCCAACATCTTTCTCTAAATCCAGAGTAATTCTTGACATGCTAATCTTGAATTATTTTCAACAGTTGCACACAATTTTTCATTATCAATAATGAAGGGTCTTCCTGAACGTGGTGCATCTTCAAGTTATTCATCACCAGAAACAAATTTTTGAAACCATTTCTGTGCAGTATGTTTTGCTGCCAAGTCTTTTCAAAATTCCACACATATCTTACGGGATGCTTCTGAAACTTTTAAACTGAGCTTAAATTCGTAAAGCAAACAAGTCCAAATTACACCAAGTTCAATTGACATTTAAAAAGGGTTCAAATTCACAGAAAAAGAGTAAACACTAAGAGCGCACTGATTGACTGACGCATATCTACCTTATGATGCATATAAAAAATTGCACTCTGCAAACCACTATAAAATAAAACAAGTCATTGCAGCAAATTCTACTGAAAACCACACAAACTTTATTGGTTACCTGATAGTTACAGAGGGTAGGAGGCAGAACAGAGGATGGCAATTTACTTAGCAGGCCCCAATGCTAGACATAACGGAAAGCTCTGGAACTGTCTAGAGCAACAACATAAGCTTCTCTGAACCTCTCCATAGTACATATCCAGTTGCGGTTGATGCAATGCTTTGAGGTCAAATGTGGATCTTGAATGGCAGAATCCATACTGGTGATCACTGATTAAGTGGTGGACCTCTAAATAGTGGAGAAGTTGGCTTATTGATGACTTTCTCCATTATTTTGGAGAGGACAGAGGTGATGGCAATTGGTTGGTAGTTTGACAGTAGCCTTTATCTCCCTTTTTTGGAATAGATTGGATATGAGATTGCTTTTACACATTGAGATAAGTACCAGCTATGTATAATAGATTATAGAGATTTTTATATAACGAAACCTGTGGCGATTTCATCACTAAAAACACATGTAATAACCACAGTAATAACTATTTAGTTCATAAATATTTCATCTCAAGTATCTTGGGACATCATCAGTATAGCAGTTTAAACAATACAATGTTATTCCTAATATTGTTTAAACTACTGTACTGATGATGTCCCAAGATACTTCGGATGAAATATTTACGAACTAAATAGTCATTACTGTGGTTATTACGTGTGTTTTTAGTGATGAGATTATAGAGATCATGTAGGATGGATATCAGCTCTGGGGCATGTTTCAGAACAATTGGTGAGATGCCATCAGCATCAAAAGACTTTTAGTGTCCAGTAGTTTTCTGATGTCTTTTTGTTGAAAAACTACTGGAGGCATACAGTGCTTGGCTTTCGGTATGGTAGGAGGCAATTTCCTTCAGTCATCTATGCAGAAGTTTGAGGAAACAAATGATGCCAGAAGTTCGGCTTTATCTTGGGGAGAAGTAACATTGGTACCATCAGGATGTGTGAGAGAGAGAGAGAGAGAGAGAGAGGGGGGGGAATGAAAGTACAGGGGACTAAAAGAGAGAGAGAGAGCTTCCATTTGGACAGAAGGCAAATTTTCTGCCTATAAAGTCAGATTTGGATCTGCTGATAACTGATTTGCATATGCTGCTTTGTTTGGTATAGGTGGAGTATGAAGCTGGAGTTCTTTTATGGGAGCCACGTATGGTACTGAATTTTATTTTTCAAATGCTTTGATGCACTTTCTGTTGAACCAGAGCTTGGAAAGCAAATAAGGATTTTAGGTTAAATGGGGACGATGAAGGCTTTCATGCCAGTGAGAATAATTTCTGTGACTCATTCAGAGCAGGTATTAGGATTGAATGAGCGGAAGCAATAGTCAGACAAAGGATAGAAGGTGTAGAAAATCCAGAGTTCATCCCAACTGGCACCCTTTGTAGTGTCAAAGTGTGTAAGGTCGAGAGTAGTCTGCAAGAAAGAGTGTTATACAGAATTGTGGTCTCAGTTGCCAAGAGGAGAGGTGACCTCTATGGTGTATCAACAAGGAGAATTGGTCAAAAAACACAACCAGAGTGAAGAGGAATTCAAGTAAGTAGATGTATGATTTATGTTAGGTCATTACTTATAGCAAAGACTTCTGCTTCTCAACCAACTTAGTCAGCGGTGTTGTAATTGTAGACATTGAAGTTGCCTAGGAAGATTACTTCACTATTTGGATAGCTGAACTTCAGATGGTCAAGTTTCATCGAACGAAATGTGAAGAGGTTTGAGTGGTTATCAGTATTTCAAGAGTGGTAAATGCAACATTTAGACTAGGGTGAGACGCATCACATCAGCCATTAAAAGATCCAAATGACAATGGATATTATTATGCAGGAATAGTCAAAACTGTTCTCTGAATGGTATCCCAAAGATGGAAAGAGAACCCCAGGAAAACCAAAGCGACAGTGAGAGGTCAAGATTAATAAGATGACTGGAACTCAGTGGCAGAGAAAGGCTAAAAATAGGACTGAATGGAGAACTTTGGGAAAGGCCTTCATCCAGCAGTGGACAGAAAATGACTGAAGAAGAAGAAATGCAACAAATGAATATTATATGCAAGAAAGAAATCTTGAACCCGAGAAGATGGAAAAAAGGGGATTCTATTATTTGCCATTTTCTGGTAGGCTATGTCACATCTCACACTTCACAATTCCTTTCACTGTTGTGGTGAAAGGAATTGTGAAGTGTGTAGTTTTAGCATTGGAGATGGACAGTAGCAGATGTAGCTGCAATCTCTGTTTGTTTCAGGAGTAAGATATCTAGTCTAGAACACTGCATGTGATGTTGAACGTCATTTATGTTTGTGTTACTGCCATCCTCCCGACCATTAACATTCATTAAAATCATTCTGCCATAAGCATTCTTTCTTTTACTTGCAACATACTGAAGGAACTCTTTGAGGTTATCTTCCCATGTCCTATCAACATCCAGTCCTTGCAGTTTCACATGCCATGGCACTCATCCAAGCAACATCCTAAGTTTGTCATACTTACTAGCCTTGCAATTCCATATATACTCCCCCACTCCTTATAACTGAAAATTCCATGCATTTAGCCACCTCCCAAGTCAAAACCATATAACCACTCTCACCAGTTGGTGGTAAGGTAGCCATACTGGTTCAATTACTAGATCTAGCACAATCAAAACAATAATACATTCCACCATATGCTCCTCAGGTAATTCCTTAGTAACTGCATAAATTCGACCCAGCAGTTCATTTCTTGTGAGCAAAGGAGTGATGAACCCAAGGTACCTGAAACTGGACCAAATCTTACTTCACATAATGTAATTGTTATATTATCTGTAGACTGGTTCCCTCCTCTTCTTTTTGTCTACTTTCTGCCATAAGTATTCTTCCTTTTACTTGCAACATACTGAAAGAACTTCCCATTCTTCATACTTGTGTTAGGTCATTATCTTACTTGCTCCATCCCCCCCAATGCTGTTAGAGTATTCAAGAGCTAGGGGAGTATCTTTCCTGTCTTACTGAGCTTAGGATTTTAACAAAATCCTAAGGAAATATGGCCTTACAACTAGTGACAGACCACATAAGAAATTGGCATTCTTATCTGCTTTACCAAAGACCAGTTACTTCCCCTAGACCTACAAGGAGTATACCAGGTCCCTTGGAGTTGCAAAGTAATCTACTACGGCCAAACAGGCAGGACAGCCAATATCAGGATATTCAAACAGAAGGAGTACATCCAGTTTCACCAATACAGCCACTCAGGACTTGTTGGCCATGCCTTGGACACTGCCACCACAGGATATGCTGGAAGAAGACTATTCTATTACACCACAGCAATTACAAGTATGAAAGACTATTATTATTATTATGTGACACCTTCAGGGAGTCCAAAGATTCATCAAGGGAGAGTGTGTCAAGAGCATCAAATGATTGATCCCTTCCAACTACTAACCACACTCAAACTTGCTTCACTTTTTTCATGAGCCATTAGTAGCAGAGGCTCTACCAATCGACCAACCTTTGCTATTCATCGAATCTGCCACAGTTGTAAAAAAAAAAAAAAAATCATAATCTCAAGAAATTTGTGTGCATGAGACTGCCACAAATTTGGGAAGCTTACATTTTAAGATCATCAGCTCAATGGCCAAAACAACACAATTTAGCCTATTAGGGGGCATGGTTTAAGACTATAGGCCTGACTACTGTTGCCTTTATTCAGTCTCATTAGCAGTGTTAGTGTCTGCATGCACATATCATTGTTTTTTGTGATCCCAAATGATGGCAATGTAACATTGGCAAAATATAGGAAGTCACTGATTAAAGTATTTTAATTAATATTCTAGTATACATATGATTTCCTGAAAAATTAAAAGCTATGTATAAGCTTATCTACAAGAATTACCTGTACTCTACTCATTGAGCTTATCTGCCGATGCATACGATCCCCATCATCCTGCATATTTTGTTCTGCTGGCCACTATCTCACACCAGATGTACTAATTTCATTGTCCTGCAATTGAACCCTACTCTCTTTAGTTGCAGATCATTGGTTATAATCAATAATTACCCCCCTCTCTCTGTCCTTCCTGAAAACACTATACCCTTCACATTTTGTCCCACTAACTATATCATCTTCTGTCAGGGATGTCTCACTAACACCAATAACCTTTGACCAGGATGAACTAACAAGTGCCAAAAACTCCTCCTCCTCCTTGAACCAAATGCTCCTGGCATTAGTGTATATGAAGTGCAATAGCCCCTTAGGCCCACCATTGTCCTTACACTTTATACTAACTATCCCATTCTGCTTTGTTATCCTTACACTCAACTGTCTCACTGATATGTACTTGCTCAACAGCTTCCTGCCTCAAAAAAAAGCTCTAGTTTCATAGGTGATTATGCACGCCCACCTTCACTTCATTCAGCAACAATTTTTACAGAGACTCGGAAATCAAATCCATTCAAATGCAACCATACTACTTGTATAATTCCTCTGGTCCATCAAAACTTACTTCAAACATTCACAAATTCCATATCATTCCTCCTGAATATCCTACACATCAATTCATTTGCTATTCCTTTCTTCTCAGCTCAATTCTGTCATACTGCAGGAACAGAGTTACTATCTTAACTATCTCACTCTTTTCTTGTGCTATAGTTGTGAACAAATTAATCCAAAAACAAATTAATCATATTTTAAAGAAAAATTTTAACTTCACAAGAAAATAAGTGCAAAAAGTAAACTCCAACTTCTTCTAATAATTAATATATGCTCTTCTGTTCATAATAAGTTCATTAATTAGCTTAGACATGGACTCTACCAATGTAGAACATATTTTATTTCTGCATCTCGAAACTGTATTTTTATAATGGATTGTATCAAGTTATCCTTTCTATCACAATTTAATTTTCCACGTCTCTTTTTCACTGTGGACCACAAATATTCCATTGGGTTAATGTCAGGAGAGTTACCTGGCCAATGAAGCAATTGAATGTTGTGATTTTTGAGAAACTCTTTCACTTTTTTTAAAGTGTGGCATGGAGGCAGATTTTGTGGGAAGATGAGTTCTTTGTCTTTCTGGATATGTGGGACCACTCTTTTCTCAATTTTTTTTTATTGATCACTTTTCATCATACTGTCAAAAAGCACAAGTGATCCTCGATTGTCATGTGTAAAACAACCCCAGACATCTTTTTAGCTAGGTGTTTAGGAGCTTGTTGAAAGTGGAGGCAGGAGAAGTCTTGTCAGCTACTGATTTGTGGACATAGGGTACCTGCTCTCCTTGGACAAAGAAATGGCTCTCATCTGAGAATATGACCTTCCACTTCTCAACAGTCTAATGTTTACACTTTTGCCCACTGGATCCTCTTTTTCTGCATAGCCTTCATTAACAGTTGTTTCCTTTTTTTTTTTGGTCTGTGGTCCTCTCTGCTTCCAACAATCATCAACGGACTGTCAGGTCCGAAACATTAAACCCACTAGCTGCCAAGTCTCTATTTAACTCTACAGCAGACAATCTTTGATTCATTTTGCTTTTCCTAACTAGTAAATGAACTTGAGTAAGTGTAGTTTTCCTTTTTCACCAACATTTTCCTTTTCTATCAAGAGAAAATGTACCTGTCTCCCAAAACCTAAACAGTACCCAAACCAACACAACGGTAATTAGCAATTTGTCTTTCAGTCAGGAACATGTGTTGAGAAAGAGTACATATTTATGAACACTTTCTTGGAGATGCATTCATTTTATAGCTACACAAAATAAATAAAACGCTAAGAATATCAACTTGTGTTCACTATTAAAAATGAACTACACTACACCTAAACCTCTTTTTATGCGAATTGGGATATCAAAAATAATTTTTTTTACACGATTTTTATTCACTTTTACGCGACTAACTTAAAGTCTAAGTTAGGAAAAAATCCGTAATTCAAGAAAATTCTGAGAATTTTGTAAAATTGCATTCTCATTTCAATTAAGAAAATTCTAAATTCTTACGAATTTCATTTATTGGGAATTCTCCGAATTACATAACTGACGGCACATAAAAAAGCAGTTTGAATTTGGTGTTTAAGTAGACAACATAGTTACCGCATTTTTTAAGTGAAATAAAAATCGCATTATAAAATTAATAATTTTGCCAAGAAATAATAAATGGTAAGCTATATGTAATTTTCAAACTCTAATTTCATTAACCGAAGATCCAGCCCTCACATGATGTTGCCGATAACAAAAAAAAAAAAAAAGAAAGTCATTTCCTTGGATATAAAAATTCAAATTTTAGATAGTCTTCAAACTGGGGAAGGTGCGACGGCTGTGGTTAAGCATTTCGGAGTCCGTGAATCAACTGTCACATCTATAAAGAAAAATGAACAGTCTATTAGAAATGCAGTATGTTCTGGTACAAAATCAAGTGCGAAATTATCATCATACACAAAAGATGTTGTTCTAGAAAAGGCCAAAAAAGCTTTAGTGATGTGTATAGAAGATAATTTACAAAAAAGAATGCCAGTTGACGGAAATTCCATCAAGCAATCAGCATTGAGATTATATGAACAGATTAAAAAACTGCAGCCAGATACTTCATCTCAATCGAGGAAAAAATATGAATTTCATGCAAGCAATGGCTGGCTGGCTAAGTTTATTAAAAGATATGCTCTTCATAATATAAAAATTAAAGGTGAAACGGCTTCTGATGATGAAACAGCTGCTAAAGCATTTTCACAAAAACTTGCTAAAATAATTGAAGATGGAGGTTACACTCGTGAACAAGTTTGGAATATGGATGAAACCGGCCTTTTCTGGAAAAAAATGCCAAACGGAACTTACGTATCAAATATGCAAAAAACTGTTGGTGGGTTCAAAGCAGCAAAGGGTTGCATAACACTCCTATTTTGTTTGAATGCTTTAGGAGATCAGATGTTAAACCACTGCTCATAAATCGATTATTAAGACCACGGCCAATGAAAGGCGTAGATTTTCAAAAATTGCCAGTTCATTGGATGGCACCTAACATTTTGTGCCAGAGGTTAGGTGCTATTTGAATGACAAGGGTCTCGAATTTAAAGTGCTTTTGATTCTTGATAATGCACCAGGTCATCTTTCCATAGAACACCCAAATGTGCAATTTTTTTTTTCTGCCGTCCAATACCACATCATTGCTACAACCTCTAGATCAGGGTATAATTGCGACTTTTAAAACATATTATGTCAGACGAACATTTCAGTACGTCTTGAACAAGCTAAATGATGATGAAACACTGTCAGTTATGGATGTGTGGAAAAAATTTTCAATTATGGATGGTATTGATCAGGTTCGATTATCGTTATCTGAATTGAGACCAGAAACTATGAATGCATGCTGGAAAGCTATTTGGCTTACACGTATTAAAGAGAATGCTCCTGTTCCCTTCAATCATACTGCAGAATTCCCCAATATAATAAGTTTAGCATGTGAAATTGGCGGAGAAGGATTCGATGATCTTACTTCGGCAGATATCAAAGAAGTTAATGATAATGATCAAGATAATCCTACTTTTACTGCTGAGATTATTAAAGGAGGTCTTAAACTGGCCAGTAATTTAAGCAATTATTTTGCCCGACATGATCCAAATGAAGAACATGCCGGGAAGTTTTCACGTAAGCTTAAGTTGTTAATGTCTTCATACAGAGAATTATATCACGACTTATCTAAAGCATCAACACAGCGATTAATAACTGAGTTTATGCCTAAAACTACTGAAATAACTAATGGTACTTTTGTTCAAGACATGACAAGAAGAATTCCACAAGTTGAGGCAGAAGTCGATGACGATAATACCATATCTACTAGTTCTAGTGATATTACAGTCTCACGAAAATGAAAGCTTTCGCGTTTGTCAGAAACTGATAGCGAATTACATAATTTTTTTATAGAATCGTTAACAAACAATTGAAATATGTTTTTTTAAAGTTATTAAAATTCTTTATATGTATACATGTTCTCCGTGAAATGTAAATAAAAATCTTATGATCCTAACGAATTTAATGTTTGTTTTTTTCATTATTTTCCTTATATTTCAGGTTTGGAACTAATCTTCACTTTTTCTATGGAGTCAGTAGTTCTTTTTACGCGTAATTTTTAGGAATGTATCTATCACGTAAAAAGAGGTTTAGGTGTATTAATAAACATTGTAGAGACAGTTAGAACACACACAAAACAGTGAACTAAAATCAAAACCGAATATAGTAAACCAAAATAAAAAACAAAAACCAAAAATTTGACGAATATTCAGCTTTTTTGGATTAATTTGTTTGCTACTATTCTTTCATGTCTTCCCTCATACCATACTTTTCTCCTTTAAAATCATTTGTTCTGGCCAAAACAATCAACTCTTTATTTTACTCTTTTGCATTCTAATAGTCTCACTAACATTATTAATCTCTGAATACAGGAAGCGTGATTTTGTCACGCTGTTGCCAAGCACACCTCTTATGACAGTGGTACTGTGCAAGACTCTCTCCTTAATTTTACCTTTCCTCTTAGTCAAGAATTCATTTCTCTTTTCTCGTACTTCTTTCTATTCTCAGTTGAACCACTCACCAGATGTTTCTGAATTCACTTCTAACTCATACTTCATCCTGTGAAGGATGAAGTATCAGTTAGAAGTTAATGTTTCACTCCATGTAACCATGCTACCACCCTCATTATGGCAAGCTCTTCATTCTTTTTGCCTATCATATTACTATTCTTTAGATTATCACTTTTACTCTCTCTCAATCGTGTCACTTTTAATCTCTTTCTTTCAATGCTGTCTTCTGATACACTGTTGCACACATTTTCACACATATTCTCTGTGCCATCTACCACTTCGATCTCTCATCCTGATCCATCTGTTACTTGCTTTCGTCGCATATTTAGCACGCTCATCCACCACTATCGCTTTTAAACCAAAGTCCATTCGCCTTCGGTAACGTGTATATCTTGCAAATATGGAAATCAGTGGCGAACCCAGAGGGGAGGGATAAATGGGCCCTGGCCTTTCCCAAAGATATTCCAAAAATCTTTTCCTAATTAAAATTAATTTTTTTACTACTACTTATGAATTAGTGATCATTGCAGATGCTCAGTCATAGGTTATATGTGATGCGTACTGTGTATTCTCAAATCGTCTACTCAAACCCCCCCCCCCCCCCCCAAGATTACCCCTGGGTGCGCTACTGATGGAAATAGACAACAGAATTACCAAAACTGGTATGGAGTCAAGTCAATAAATTTCATTGGAATAATAAGAAATCAGTCAAAATACTATCTATACTGGCTGTATATAAGACAGTTTTTAAACCATTTCTAACTTATGAATCTGAAAGGCAGGTTAGAAATAACACTTGTTCAAAGACTAGAGACCACAGTTATGGGAGTTCTGACAAAAATTAGAGAAGTGAACAGATGGCATCAATGGCAATATGATATTAAAAATGAGGATATTAGGAAAGGTTTATCAAAGCCAATCTCAAGTGAAGTTTAGCAAAAATATTTTCTTTGGCAGGAAAAAAAAAACCAAGATCTAGGTGGATTGATACAATAAGAAGAGCCTTAGAAGATATAAGATGATGATTAATTTATTAATCAGTATCTTATATTAGCAGCTTAATTTAGAGAAATATTATCAATAGGATATTAGAAACAGTGTAAACTTTTCATCACCGTCACTGTACACTCCATGAGGGTACATATCAGGACATGTATCAATCCACCTAGATTTTGTTCTTCATCTGGGTTCCTTCCAATTCTGGCATCACACACCTAGTTAACTTTTTTCTGTCCTATTCTGATTAAGTGACTGTACTAGCTGAAATTGACTCTACTCACATATTGATTGTGAGTAATTTTAGAATGGGTAAATTCCCCCTAATGAGGGGTTCACAATGAATTTTAAATGTGGCTGGTTCGCATTTAAAATTCATTTATTCCTGAATGCTAAAGTGCCATGTTCTTTCCTAATATTGTCATTTTTAATACGATTCTCAATTAATTCACTCAATTTTTCTAAATTTTCTTAAAACACTCATATACGTGGTCTCCAGTCTGTGATCAACTGTTTTATTTCTAAACCACATCTCAGATTCATAAGTTACAATTGGTTTGAATACTGTTTTATTTCTCCCTTATTCTGTTCATTTCAATTTATACAGATGACTCCCTACTAAGCAGGTTTGCTCATACTATTGTTTGCTAATATTTTCAATATTCCAGTCTATTTTAATAATCTTTGTATTTTTATGGTTGATTTTTATAATAAAATTAGTTCCATCAACTATTCAATTTAGTTAAAGAATCCTGGAGACCTGTATGAATTTATTACAGAGTATGATGTCATCTACACAAAGCAAAGAGCAATTAGCTGTATTAACATTTCCAAATTTGATTAAGACCTAATATACTTTTGTTCATAAAGTGATCCATATGGTTGATGAATAACAGTGGAGATAATGTGTGTCTTTGTCTTACACCATGGTTTTACAGCAGACTGTCTTCCTGTACCTCCTTCATTTTGAATTGCCGATTTAAAACTGAAATATAGACTATGTATTGCCCTATATAATGTTCCATTTATCACTGTATTTAAATCAATATAACATGTCATTCAGACCATATAATTACGTTATGAATAGCATGTCTCATGGCAACTTGTTATAATGTCCCATTCACACCATATAATTTTACTGTTTTAAACAGATTTTTTTGTGGGCACATAATCATATGCCTTTTCAAGATCTTCTTCTTCCTTTTTCCCTCTGTTGCCTTGTGGTGTCGAGAATTTTCTATTCATTTAACCGCAACCGTACACAAGGATAAGGTGGTTAGCCCTATGCCTGTAGAAACATGGAGTTCTCAAGGCCCATTTGCCTGCTTGCGGAATGAAAATCCCAGATAAACTGGGGAGGAAGAACCCTGCAGTCCAAGGCTAGCTAAATTGGCTATGTCTGAGAAACATCCTAAGCTCCTCACGTCAGCAACAAAAATTGAACCCAGGACACGCCTTTCCCAGGAATATGGTTGCGAAGCATATAGCCACTCGGTTGAATGTGCAGATCTACACAACCTAAATATAGATACTTGTTACATTCCCATGATTTCTCAGATCATTACAAGCTCTTCTGGGTTTGAACCTAGCTTTCTCTTCTGCAATTTTTCTTAGCCTCTTCTCAAGTATGTTTGAATAAATAATACCTAGTATGCTCAAGTAGGAAAATGCTTCTAATTCTCACAGATTTATTTCCCTAAGCATAGAGATGTACTATGAGAGCTTTACTTAGCCATCTTCAAATTCAACCTTTTGAAACCTATTTAAATAATGTAGTGCAACCAATGTATAACCTTCATTTCCATATCTGAGTAATCTGATTGAATTTCATCCTCCAGTTGCTTTTCATGTTCAGGTTTTTGACAGTTTTTCTATCTGAAGTATTGATATGTACCTTTATACCTCTTGTTATATATCTCTTAATTATTTTCTACCACTCTTTCTGTGACTGCTTATTTCATTTAACAATTTTTTCAAAGTAGTTATTCTTGCTGTGATGAGTGCCTTTCCCAATCTCATTCCACTAAAAATCTCACATTCTTATCCAATGCAGTCATCATAATAATAAGTGGAATATCAGCAAAAGTTACAAATGACCTTTTGATCTGTACTGGTCACATGAGTCTTAGAAAGGGAGAAAGAAAGTTTAAACAGCCTCAAATTAACAGAGAAACAAAAATACAGAGAAAGGTGCATGGGATACTGAAGGGGAAGAACTGGAAGAAGGAATGGATTTATTCAAATAGAAGTAGTGTAAGAAAGAAGAAAAGACTAAATTGCATAAGTTGCCCGTGCTATATCAGGTGAAAGTGTTAATAATTATGAGTTCAAGTGACTAACACAGATATGACAAATAGACTCTAAGAAGAATTTTTTGCTAGTTTTGACTAATAAGAAGATGCTTTTAGAAACAAAGATCTCAATAGTCAGTGATTGTGTGAACTCTCTTCTATGTTAAGCAAGTGAAGCTAAACAAGATAAGTGATAATACTTCTGTATTCTTTAACAAGGCATGATATTCTTTCTTCCCTTGTGTAAGAGAAGAAAATATATAATGGAAGTAAGAACTTTGTATGACAACGTACATTATGTTGGGTTGAAATTCATCTGTCGTAATATGGAATTAATTTCTCATGACTGAACATATCATATGAAAATTGAAAAATACAGTTCTGAAGTGTAAAGAAATTTTTTATGTTAGATGAATGCATGGATACTAATTTCAATGATAATCTTTTCCTGTGTTATAATCAGAGTTTAAAATGTGGCATTCAAATTAGACAAAATTTCAGTTTTAAGCCATAGTAAGGGCATGCTAGGCATGTTGTCATTTCTCTTGAAGTTGCTGAAGTACTGCATTTAATGTTTATTGACTGCTGAAGTTAACTTCTCTGTATTCTTTCAAAGCATATGCTGAGAGTGCTCTGAGAAAATACAGAAAAATTACTTTGGCTTTTTTTATGACTGCCTCTCTAACTTTCTGAATCCACCACAGAGTTCTAGTTTCTCTATCCTTGCAGATAAGCTTATGTCTCAATGTTTTCTTTGGAGTCTGCCAATTTCTCTTCAAGGAGATTGGTTCTTATTTTCAAGCATTTTTTTCCCTTCTTGAATGATATTTGTAAACCTTGGTCTTGGTTTGCCTCTGGGAGTAGTAAACACACACGTCTGATATTGAACTGAAAAACACTTATCAGAAGATTAGCGCTGACCTAACAGCAGTTGCATTCCCCATGGCCGGGAAACAGCATGCACAAGTAAATGTCCAAAGGAAGTCTAAATAAATATTTCACCATGTAGGCATTCGAAACTGAAATCCTACAGAATAGGTCAGTTAATCCTTATTCCAGAAGTGTCTTTTGTCTGTAGATATGTGTGTTCATAGAGCTGGTCTGCTTGTTCTGAGGGACAAAAAACCCAAGGTTCTGGGTTAAAAAAACCCTCTACCTCTGTATGAGACCAACTAACTCACGTCATGGACAGAAATCAAACTCAGGTCTTTCTGACTAAAGAGCTTTGTCTATACCGACTGAGCTACAGAGGCTCTTTTAATATGTGAACACAAGAAACGTTAAATAACACTTTATTTACAAATATTCCAGCTTGAAGCTAGCCTTCAATCCTCAGTGTAGGAATGGTTATACAAACCCTGACAAAAAGTATCTGATCAATGTTGTTTATCACTGCGACAACTGCAACATGCCCTGTATATTTCTTGGAAGGTTTAAAAACGTTTTGGCATGAGAGAAATGGAATAGCTCACTTTAAAGTATACAAAGAAAAGAAAAATTTATGTACAACTCAAAGATTTTAGGGTTAATTTAAAGAAATAAATTATTTGTGTTTGAAAAAAGTATCCAATCAAGCTGATAGTTGGAAAAAAGTAAGCTATCTCTGAGGAAACAATTGCTACAAAAATCTCTCAATTAATGAGATTCCGATTATTGCATTTTCAATTAGTATGTCATTTTTTTTTCTATACCCCCAATTTGATTAGTGTGCCTATATTACCTTGATTATCTTGATGGACCTGTGTTTCACTCAGGATTTCTTCATGAGTGCAGGTCACAAAAATGCCTCCAACAATCTCTATCTTGAGCCTCTCTCTCTCTCTCTCCCATGTTATACCCATAGATTTCGCTAGTGGATCTTCCCATCTTGTAGGTGGTCTTCCTGGTTTTCTCTAAATTCTTGGTTGCCAGTTACAAATGCTACAGCAATCTCTCAATTAATGAGACTCTGATTATTGCATTTTCAATGGAAGAATGTCATTATTAAATAGTTTTGCCTTCACAGAGATGTCAAGATTTGGATCAGTAAGTGTTTCTTTTAGTCTATTGAATGATAGCCATGCAGCTTTCTTTCTGTTTGCAAGTTCTTCAAATAAATCGTTATTCATTTTTATTGTTTGTTCTAAGTAATTGTAGGAATCAACTTGTTCTATAAGGATGTTATTAATACATAAGTGACTGTCACTTGTGTAGATGTTTTTGATCCATTTTGTTTCTTCTAGATTCATTTCTAACCTATCTTACTGCTGTTTGTGTATATTTTTTTCATCCATTTCTTCTAGGTCTTTTAGATTGTGGGATATCAGTACTAGATCATTGGCAAACAAGGATTTGTAGTTTTTCACCATCTATGCTTATTCCTCTGTTTAGGTCTATTTTTTTCAGAATGCATTCTAAAGTGCTGGTAAATAGATTTGTGGAGATCACATAGCCTTGGTGGACCCCTCTCTCTATATATCTATATTTATAGGTTGATCAAATAGTTATTTGTGTGGTCTGATTTTTGTTAATTTCTTTTATCATGTGGATGTAAGTAGGGCCCACATTTATTTCCAGTAAGGCACTGATGACTGCATTGTGTTCTATGGTATCAAATGCTTTTTTAAAATCAATAAAGAGGAAACAGACATATATACACCTTAAAAGTAAATGTTAGGTTACAGATTTTAAAAAATTTCTATCTATACCTTTATTATGGCTAACTGTTTTAAAAAAGATCACTCACTAAGATGAAATAATTTAGTTACCAATTTAAAACATTTTACAAATTTGTTTTTTTTAATGGCATACTACACTATTTCCATGTACACTATGTTCTATATTTACTGCCAAAATGATGTCATCTGCTAATTACATAGCATTTTGCTGTTCGTATCTGCTTTGCAAATGTTTTCCTTATTTTTTGATTTTAAAATATTTTCCTAACCTTTAATCATGAGAAAAGAATTAGTGAGCAAAAAAAGTGGAAGTGTGAAAAAGATTCAAAAAGTAAGCTCATGGAAGAAAAACTTGAAATAATAAAGAAAAATTAAAGAAAGCGAGTCAAGAGCTAAGATAAAACAAGAACACAAAATGGGTGAATCAACTAAGAGCAATTTTAAGCAAAAAGTATGAATACAAAGAGAAAGGTAAGGCTGCTTCAAGTTCATCATGTATGCAGACCAGTCGGAATCAAAATATTATAATGACTGAATTAGAGAGACCTCTTTCTACATGGATCAAAGATTGTAACCAAAAGCGAATCCTGCTAAGCAAGGACCTTATTAAATCAAAAGCATTAAGTCTCTTTGCAACCCTAAAAGAAAGGGCAGTATGACGGAAAATATTTCCACGCTAGTGTTGGGGGGAGGGAGGGGGGTTTGAGCGTTTCAAAAAGAGAAATATGCTACATAATGGTCTTGGGGAGGGGGGAGAATTAGGTTTGTGGATTTTTGGTAAACCGTATTGGGTGGGAGGTGGGGGGTTAGAACTGATAGGTTCGAGTTTATTTGTACTGTCTGGCAGTGTTTTTAGTAGCTTTTTTTTAAGTAAGTTTTTTAATTTCCGTTTTTCTGGGTTGTGTTCTAGTAAGATGTATGTAGAGTGATCTCGGAGAATAATCTCCATTTTTAAGAACAACTGTGTCATTACCCTTATCTGCTCTAGTGGTGATGATCCTTTTTTCTTTCCAGAATTTTCTGAGAGCACCAAGTTGTCTGGAAGATAAATTACTTTATGGAGGTGATGAGTGGGCGAGGATGTGTTGGTGATGTCAAGTCTAATGTTATTAGCTGTTTCTGGCACTAAGCGACAAATTCCACATTTGATGTTGTACATTATATCTAACACCATCATTTCTTTTGGAAATATTAATTATTAGAGATTCTTCTACATCCTAGACTACCTACATAGATGGTGTACCACCTAGATAGGACTTAGAGTCACCAACATGTTCCACTTAGTATTGTATTTGAGTGTGTTGTTCCAAAAATTATTTGTAATCTCTGAAGATGTCTCAGTAACTGACATGAAAAATTGGAAGCATTAAAATTAGTTTTAATCCTTTCCCAGTGCTGTAAATATTCAATTAAACCACCAACATGAAGTCCTCACAGTACTTAAGCCTCAACACATGGAATTAAACTTGATTGCAAAATCATAACACATATCAACAGATGTGGGACTCTCTCTTCTTGGTCACAGGAACAGAAGAGGGCAGTTCCCATTCTGACATAGAAGATCAGGTTAGAGACATTTGTGATAAAAAGAGAGAGATTCCCCTCCAAGATCAAAATTATGTAAGTTACTCCCTTTCAGTACTACAAACTGAGCCTTTTTGATGATACACTGACTAGTGTCTGGATTGGTTGAACTTGCGATAGTGGTTTCAATTTACACAAGTTGTTATATTTTTTGAAGTGCTTATTTTTTGGAATTCTTTCTGTACTGAAGTTTCTGAGATTCTGAGAGAATGGACCAAAGTTCAGGGTTGAGTATCGACAGCTTTGATTGTAACGAGTCAATGGGGGCACTCATCACAGAGAGGCTGGCATGCATTGTTTCAATCTACTCTCATAATAGTGCAAACCTGACATGTTTATATATACGGAGGGCTTATTTTGACTGAAACTTGAGTTTTAGTTTAACGCAGTTATGTATCACTCATGTGTCAGTTTAATTACCTAGATAAGCATAGTTTTCAACTTACCATATTGTCTTGATTTGCATGCTATTTCTTCACCACGAATGATTAGAATACGTGTGTTGCGGCTTAAGTGCTTTGAGGACATCATGTTGGAGGTTTAATGGAATATTTACAGCACTGGGAAAGGATTAAAACTAATTTTAAGGCTTCCAATATTTCATCTCAAATACTTCCAATATTTCATCTCAAATACTTCCAATATTTCATCTTTGAGACGAAATATTGGAAGCATTCAAATTAGTTTTAATCCTCCAGCCCTCTCAACAATATGGCAATATTAAAACTCTAACCAATAGAGCCCACAAGCTTTATTCCAGTGGAACCACCCTTTCAACTGAACTCAACCACATATATAACACCTTCCTTTCCAATGGCTACAGTGATTACAGAATTAAAAAAATAAGCAGTTCTTCCCCCATTCTCCTGCCAGAATGATTTCAAATATGCCTTCACAATACCCTATATCTGTGGCACATCAGAAAAACAGCCAAGTGCTTAAAAAAGTACAACCTCCACATAACTTTTAAGCCCCACCCGAAACTTACTACCCTTATCCATAAATTAAAGAAATAAGGTGTGGCACCTTTTGGCAACTCCAATATAAAAATATAACTTCTGCATTACTTCTACCTTGGTATCACCTCTGGGTCTGGCTGAGACCTCAATAAAGGTCGAAACCGATCTGGGTAGTGACCCTTCCCATAACGCACTGCATTATACATGTCTGCAAGGAGATGTGCTTTGCATTATGGGATACTAAGGCAAGTGATGTGAAGTCATACCACCTTTACCACGAGTTGCCCAAGTCCTGAAAATACTTCAGGTGCAAACTTTTGTTTGCTTACACTTGGTTAAAGGATTAAACCAAGTATATAATTTCTTGGTATTGTTAATTTATAGTAAAACCAAGTGGAAAAATTTTCAACAACTAACTACCCTTAACTGTTCCACCACAGATCAGCTCCCTTCTCTCTTGGTGCCTGGAGTATATAGAGTACGCTGTTCCTGCAAGCTAGCTTACTTCGGACAGACAGGCAGATCATCAATCATCTGGATAGAAGAACACAAATCATACATCTGCAATCACGACTATAGTCAATCTGGCCTTGCACACCATGTTTTGGATACAACCCACAGGATCTCCTGGAGAATGCTCCACCATAGTAAATTCAAAAAAAGAGAGACTGTTTTTACAATCTGTGGTTACATTCAGAAATAAACCAAATTTAAATAAATACAGTTACATAAAACTTCCCAAAATTTGAGAAAAATTAATTACCAGAGATCCCTCTACATACTAGGTCACCTAGAAATGCTCATAAAGGGTGCACCACCTAGATAGGACTTTATAATCACCCACGTGTTCCACTTAGTATTGTATTGTATTTGAGTGTGTTGTTACAAAAGCTATTTGCAATCCCTGAAGATGTCTCAGTGACTGAGACGAAATACTAGAAGCATTAAAATTAGTTTTAATCCTTTCCCAGTCCTGAAAATATTCCATTAAACCTCGAACATGTTTAATTCAGTGTGTTGAGGCTTAAGTGCTGTGAGGACATCACAGCACTTAAGCGTCAACATAGAGAATTAAACTTGATTGCAAAAGATTAGATTACAGAAGAAGTTTTTGATAATAAGAGGGAGATTCCCTCCAACATATAAATTATGTAAGCCTTTGAGTATCACAAATCTCCAAGCAATGTTATATGCTTTTCCTATATTGAAGAAAACCTACTAGATTCTTGCATTTTACCAGAAAAAATTATCAGTAATAGAATAATACTTTCGGACGCCAGATTGTTTTCTGGAAAAAATATTGTTTCTCTCCACCAAAAGTATTTTTTTCCAGAATCTTGCACAAGCAACTGGTCAGAACAGTTGGACACTAGTTATTTGGCAATTTTGACTCCTTCTCTAGCTTAGGAAAGGCAATTATAATTGCCTTTTACCAGGTATCTGGAAATACACTCACAAAACTATTCTGTGGTAAAGGTACAATAGTTGATCCATGGCCAATCTGGACAGATGTTTTACCATCTTATAATGAATACTAACTGATGCAACAACAGTTACACAACATTTTAAGCAAAGTAGCTTTCATTTCTTATTTTATAAAATGGTCTGTTGTATTCTTCTGGGCTGTGCAAAGAAACACAGATTTGTTGATTTCTGCTTTAACTTTTTGGGCAAGAAAGTCAGTGATAAGAATGCGCTCCTGATGTTTTTTTTGCAAAAATCTTCCCTAGTGTGTCAGGCAATCACTGTTGGATCAGCAACTGTGCAACCTTTGTGCTTCAAGATAGAAAGCTGGTGGGTGGTATAGCTGCGCTTTTCATTTTCCAGATTTTTTTCCCATACTTCTTTTGTTTTGATGAATCCTGATATAGAAGTAAATCGAAGCTGGGATTTTGGCTCTAATGTGTCTTACTCAGGCTCAAGCTCATTTGAAAGCAATTAGATTTGTTGTTGTGGGGGTATCTGTGGAAATCACATCAAACTTTCTTCTGGGCTTCTTAGGCTGATATGCAATCATTGTTCAAACCTTGCTTAGGAAAACATGGGAACCAACTAGATTTTTTTTAGGAATATCAGCTGTTATAATACACTCTATTACATGCTTCACTGCATCACAGATAGGAGATAAACTGACTGTTAAAAAACTGTTAATGAGGAAAAGATGGACCAGTCAGAACACACCATGAAAATTATGGAAACAACTACTGTGTTAGCAAAAAATTTTACTTTAATATAAACCAAAATAAACACTGGAATGCCAAAAATAGATCTGATGACTTTGTTAGATCTATTTTTTGGTACAGATTATATGGACTAGAAAATCTTGAGGGGGGGAAGGGTCTACTTTGAAGGGAACAGTGCTTAAAATGTTGAAAAATGAGCAATAAAGTCTTTATGGCAAAAGTTTGATTTTTTTTTTTGAACAGGCCTTATGTATCTGTGTGTATATATATACCATATTTTTCCCTGTATAAGAGGACGCTTTTTCGAACCCAAAATTAAGAAATCAAACGTGATTTCTTAATTTGATATTGATATTTGATATTTTTTTAAATATTCAAAGTATATTTAGTAATTAGGTAATATTTTTAAGATAATACGAAGATGCATTTTCTGGGCTAACTTGGTTCGTGTTCTCATGGCCAACCCTTCTCTACTCATGAAGTTGAAGCAATATTTTGCCTTTCTTGTGAAATCAACATTGTTCATTTCTCTTGCAAACCTTTTTGCCTCATATTGAATAAGCTTGGTTGATACACATATCCCACTCTGGTCCTGCTCCATAATCCAAGTCTTTAGCCTCTGCTCAAAGTTTGGCCATTTTGCTGGTTTTGCTCTTAAGGCACTCTTCTTTTTTGGAATCTTGAGTAGTTGTTCTTCCTGTTTTCTCCACTGTCTAATCATATACTCAGTGGGAGGTGATCCAAACTGTCTCGCTCTGAAGCTTTATTTCCACGTTCTTTTGTGTAATTGATGACTTTTAACTTGAATTTTGAAGAATATGACAATTGTTTTTTATTTTCGGACATTTTTATGGGCCAGTGCACAAAATATTATTAATGCATTAACTTACCTCGATAATGAGTTGCAAACGTATGAATGCTTTCAGATTTCTGATTGGTTTATTTAGAATCAGCAATTAATGATGTCAATCAACAGAGTTAACAAAGGCTAGTGATTGGCAGATGCCTGTTCATGGAGACAAGGTACCAGCAGTTTTGCTATGGCAACCACGAGTCTCTCAACCCGCCATGTATAAGACAACCTCCAATTTTTGGTCTAAAAATTTTAGAAAAAAGTATTGTCTTATACACTGAAAAATATAATGTGTGTGTGTGTGTGTGTGTGTATATATATATATATATATATATATATATATATATATATATATGGGGTGTGTGTGTGTGTAGAGAAAGAGAAAGGACATATTGCCATGGATTTTTCCAACAGAATAACTCCTCCACAGGCAAGTACATCAAATGCTGTCTTTATGAATAATAATAAAATGACAGCAAATAAGATCCTCTTCTGGGCTTAAGATATGCCTGCTGAACAATAAAGCTCTTGAAAAATAACCCTTAATGACAGAATTTACAAGAGTTTTGTTTTAAGGATTTAACTATTTCTTTTTGGCTTTGCAGATTTATCAGATCACCAAGAGTTTCCATAATCAGAGCTTACTCCCATATGCACGATAAGAAAAATATTTAAGCCATCACTTTACATTTTTTATATGTAATATAAAATTTGTTATAATTATTATTTTTCTTTATTTTTTCATTTCTGTGGATATGGATAACAAGATTTCTGGAGGTTTTATATATATATATATATATGTGTGTGTGTGTGTGTGTGTGTGTGTGTGTGTGTGTGTGTGTGTGGTGCTTTTACCACTTCTTTCTTTCTGTACTAGAAGTTTCTCATATACAGGGATCATTTTATGAGTTATTTTTGGAATGATTCTATCAGCTGATATTGCCAATGTATATAAAAATTGCCAATGTACATAACAACTTAGTATAATTATGAAATGGTAGGCAGTCAGTCTCATTTGGAAGGTTTGATTTGTTGTTACCTTCTCAGCATTAAGATGACTTTCCATTATAATAATTCCTCTCTAGCTGAATTACATTCAATAAAATTTGGTACTTAAGATCTCTATGAAAATGTATTAGTCATTTTAATTTTGGTTTTGATAACAAACTGCCATTTAGATATATATAACTGCCATATAGATCCATTTAGCAAAATCAGACAAAATGAAATAATGTCTGCAGAATTATTGCTGCAATGATTGTGTTATTATCCATGAAGCATGAGATCACAAACTACTCTATTCTAAATACTCATTTCATGTTTCTAGAAACTAGCTCTACTTATTTTTGTACATTTCTGCATTTTAATTAATTCTGCTATGTCTATTTTCATATTCTATTTTTTCCCTTCAGGTTATAGAAATCTCATTTTAGAATTATTTTTGTCACAGCTATCTAAACCCATAATAGCTTGAATTAGCTAATTAAACGGAAAAATGACATTTATAATTCCACAGCGCAAACCATTCCTTGTTTATGATTAGTCAAGGAATGGTTTGCCCTGTGGAATTATAAATGTCATTTTTCCGTTTAATTAGCTAATTCAAGCTATTATGGGTTTAGATAGCTGTGACAAAAATAATTTTAAAATGAGATTTCTATAACCTGAAGGGAAAAAATAGAATATGATAACATTCAGATTGTTCTAATAATTTCTTCCATGGAAATATGAACACTTCAATTCTTATATAAAATAAAAATTAATATTCACAATTTCATTTGCATTATTAATATTTAGTTTCTGAGCATTTCTTTATCCCAGTAATATTTTTCTCAATACTGAATAAATTATAAGGTGTAAAGAAAAATGAGGTAGGAAATGAAGCCTATTACAAATATAAATACAGAAATGCATTCGAAGTACATGATGTTCAACTGGTAATGCTAATATAAATATATATATGTCAGGGGCGAATATTCTGGGTGTGATAGGTGTGTGGTGCTCATCCACAAAACATCAGTATCACCGATATTATTTTTGCATTTATTCCCATTAAAGCCCCCCCCCCCCCCCAATTGTTTGCAGACTTTGCGCGATTCCTAAAATTTAACACAATATACTAATTCTCGTAGACAGGCTTACATGTTGGTTATGCATTATTAAAACACTTAAGGAATAGAACAACGTAGTTAAGGATATAAATTAAATTAAACTTTAATAAATATTTTCCAATATTTCGGCAACGTCACTTTGCCATTTTCTATAGGAACTTACAAAAAAGTTACGTGCACGTAGGCACTAAAACACAGAAACTGGGAATGAAGAGATGAAGCTATTGTTCTCCTAACAGTCCTGATGGTGCCCTCTAGCGGGCTAAGTAGGTGTTCTTGGCCGTTGGGCTGAAGGTCTGCAGATGTAGGCCTCCCAAATTTGGGGCAGTCGCATACAACCAAATCTGTTGAGGTTTGGAGAATTTCTTAGGGCTGAGGCTGATTCCATAGAGTGTCTTTCAAATTTGTATTTGCTACGGTGTATCACTGTAGCTTTCTTCCACCGTATTCTGTGGCGTGTATCCAGAACATGGTCTGCAAGACCAGAATGGCTGTACTTGTAAAACCGGATGTAGTCCTTGTGTTCTGAAATTCTGATATTCGCTGTCCTGCCTGTTTGGCCAAAGTAAGACAGTTTACAAATGCAAGGGACCTGGTAAACACCAGGTAGGTCTAGGGGAAGTGGTTGGTCTTTAGTGGAGCGGATAAGGGATGCCAATTTTCTGTAAGGTTTGTAACAGGAGGTCAGGTCATGTTTTTTTAAGATTTTGGTAATCTTTTCCGAGGTGCCTCGGATGTAGGGAATGGTGATGGATTTAGAGTAATCCTTGTTGTGGGGGGGGGAAGGGATCTGTGGTTTGTAGGGTCTAATTTTTTTGGATTTTTTTTTTTGGGGGGGGGGGGGGGGTAGCCATTGGCTGAGAAAGTGTTGAGGATGTGATTTAGTTCAGTGTTTAGGGCCAAATCGTTTGAACAGATTAGTTTAGCCCTGTTGTATAGCGTTTTCACTACTCCATATTGTTGTGAGGGGGGGGGGGATTGTTGGTGAATGTATCTGCCTGTATGGGTGGGTTTTCTGTAAACTGAGAAAACCAAGGATCCATTAGGCTGGCGGGTGACTAGTGTGTCTAGGAAAGGGAGGCTGTTGTTTTCCTCTTTTTCCAGGGTGAATTTGATTCTGGGGTGTTGGTCGTTTAAGTGTGTTAAGAAAGAGAGAAGTGTTTCAGAGCCATGTGGCCAAATAGCGAACACATCATCAACGTAGCGAAGCCATATGGTTGGTTTTTGTGGGACAGAGGCTAAGGCTTTTTCTTCAAAGGTCTCCATAAAGAAATTGGCCAAGGGTGGGGAGAGTGGTGAACCCATGGCTGTCCCCTCTATTTGTTTGTAGAATTTTTCCTGCCAAACGAAATAGCCCGAGATAATTGTGAACTGAAATAAGGCTGAGATATCGGGAGAAAATTTAGCTTGGATTAGCTCTAAAGTTTCCTTGAGTGGGACATTTGTGAATAAAGAGGAGATGTCAAAGCTGACCATTATGTCAGTGTGTTGGAGTGTAAGGTTTTCTATACTGGCTTTGAAATGGGCTGAGTTTTTTATGTGTGATGGTGTGTTGCCAGTATAGTGTGTGAGCTCTTTAGCCACATGTTTTGCTAATTTGTATGTGGGGGGAATCAATGCCATCCACTATGGGACGTAATGGCACATTTTCTTTGTATATTTTTGGGAGTCCGTAAATACGGGGGGAGGGTATAGAGTTAAATGGCTTTAATCTGTTGGTAACTTCTACAGGCCAAGAAGTGACTCTCTTAAGGAACCTGTGAAGTTTTCTAATTTGAGAGTTGGTGGGGTTGTAATTGATAGGGAGGTAAGTGGCCCGTCCTAATAGAAGAGCATTCAGCTTACCTATATATACTAATATATAATATATACAATATACTAATGCTTCATTGTTCTCTTCATGAGGGTAATAAAGCATTAGTGCTTCATGAAGAAGGAACTTTTCTATGCGTAAACATTGCATCACATTCGCGTTAATAGCCCGGATGTGCTTTCAAAATGCATATAACTTTGAGCCCTTCGAAAAGATGTAAAGAGGGTGCAGCAGATCAAATTCTTGGCGTTTTAGTATTTTTAAACCACTGAGAAGGCGAGACTGGAAGAGATAACATTTTGAGTTCACCCAGCACCTATGTTGTCACTTGTCATGACAAACAGCTGTTATTAAAAACAGCTGTTACACATGTTTTTTGGAACTGAAAATTTGAAAGTGGATGTTAGGAGAAATAAACCTAAATGTTTCTCTTGCTATGCAGCATAGCATCTGTTGAGGCTGCAAAGTTTTTTAACGGTATAGAGACATTTTTATTCTAGTCTTTGGAAACAACAGACAGTAAAAAAAATATCTATTCCTGAATAAAAATGAATATTCTGTGTATTAAAAGACATTGCTGATCTACAACAAAATATCAGCATATGTGAGATTGATAAGACAGAAGAACCGCAGACACTAAAAAAGAAAAAAAAAAAAAAACTAATGAATGTAGGATTCCCAAAAGTGTGGATAATTCTGATATTGATCGGATGTTATGCATACCCAGTCTCATTAAACAAAAGAAATTTCTTGGGAAGTGGAGCGAAATACACACAAACCAGAGAAATACATATAACATATACAACAAATTTTACGAGACTATTTGCTGCTTCATCAAACCATATTTATTCCTACAATACTCTCTCTCTCGTCATAAGTTTTTTTTTTTCTATTTTAAATTATGCCATCATAAATTCACTTATTCATGTTTAGACTTTGTAGGATCCTGCTATTCGCTCTACCCAGCAAATTATAGTATGCATATCATAAATGATAATTATTAATAATTCTTTTACCATTAATGAAAGTGTTTCTACTCACACTTATTCTTTCCTATTCTTACGTCTTATAAATGACGGTTCACATATTTTCATCTTTGAGTATTTCAATATACCAACCAAATATAGCATTCACCTTCATTGATGTTTTCTAATAAATACTAAAACAAACAGATTGTTCCCCCACTCTTATGCAGAAGTATTCCAAGTTATCCTGCAATTAATTGCATTGGAACAATTAAGATGAGTGCTGATGCACTCTCAAAACTTTCATACATCAATAAAAATGCAATCACACGGTCATGGGCATCTGCAGAGAGGGAGAACGGGGCACTTCCCCCAGGATCGAGTAAAAAATTCCACAAATTATAACCGTAAAAGTGATTGAGATATATAATCTTACACCCTCGACCCTGGGACACTTTGTCTGTCTTAAAATGTTATTATGGGTTGGGCTCTTTTGGCCCACAGCAGGGTAGCCATAGAACACGTGTTTTATTGCAGCAATAAAACACGTGTTTCTGTTTTTGGTTCATCTTTTTCTAATTTGTGAAAAAAAAATGTTCATTACTGTTGTGAACAGAGACCAGTTCATTTGCCCTCTGTGTCTAGTGAGTCACTGAGTGAAGTGTGAATTGTAAATTTATAGTGAAACAAATTTAAACAGAGAAATACATTTTTAAAAGATAAGTGTAAGTTAATATTATTTTACTTGTTAGTTTTATGATTTTTTGCTTTTAAACTGAAATAATTTAATTTAGGATTAATTAATGAGTTGGTTTTTAATGAAATATGCCAGTCAATTTTTTTTCTATATGAAATTATACTAAAAACTGTATTAATTCTGAATACTTTTTTTTCCAATAATTAAAGATCATTAAAATTGATGTAAAATGAAAATAACGTATTTATAGTTTACATCCCCCCTTGGAAAATTTTTTGTGGATGCACGCCCATGGTCAAACTGATGTGAAATTTGTAGCTTGGGCTGCATAACCCACATGACAGTACACCAAACGAAATGGCCACGCAATGCCACTGAGATATATATATATATGAGGAAGTCCTCAAATTATGCGGTAAGGCATTTTAAAAGGGTTCAAAGTAAGAGAAAACAGTATACACCAAGTTAGAGCACACCAACTGACTGACATAATCTGTGCTTTATGACACACATAAATAATTGCCTTCTGCAAACCACTATAAAATAAAACAAATCATTGCATCGAACTCTAATGAAAACTGCATACACTTTTTTCATTAACTGATATTTTATGGCGATCAGTATTAGGTATATATAAGAAAAATGGAATAAAATTAAATTAAAGAACACCCGAAAACAATTCATAAACCAAGATGAAGACAAGGTTGGTCAAATAATAATAATACAATATTATTGTAATTTGACACCTCCAGGGAGTCCAAAGACTGATCAAGGGAGAGTGTGCCAACAGCAGTGAAACAATTGGTCCCCTTCCAATTTATTATTAAGAAAGACTTCCAGGGAGTCAGAGACTCATTGAGGGAAGCCACATACTACACACATCAGCTATCATACTTAATCATGAATTCGTCAGAAGGTAAATAGCTATTGTAACTGGTATTTACTCGGATTATAGACATTTTAAATCATTTGACAAGTCTATGTTTTATCTTGCTATTTTTCCAGTTTTTGTGAGAATTTATACACCTGAAGAAGTCGGCAATTCAACGAAACTAGTCGTGTTTTAATTAAAGTTTTTATCTTACCTTATCTCGGTGTTCCTAGTCAGTAAAATTATGATTTAAAATGTCTACAATACGAGTAAATAACAGTTACAATATCTGTTTACTTTCTGATGAGGTTACTCTACAAATGCATTAAGGAGTATCAGAAGATTCTAGAAAAGATTGGACTTTTCGTAAACAGGTTAGTCTTCTTGAAAAGATACAAATTCCACTCTATTATCGCCAAGTTTTTCCAATTTACGGAATCTATTAACACAAAACGTGCACATAATATTTACCTGAAAGCAAAACTTGAATGGGTAAATTAAAGAATTACGGACACTAAATATATATTAGCTTCAGCATTCTCTAAAAAAGATGCATTAGAAAATAGCCTGATTTCATCTTTAGACAACACATCTTGAAATGAGGTTAAAAATATCAGCTCACACCGTGCTTCTAGATCCCAACACATCAATAAATTGTCTCTCATTAGGAAATTTAATTGCCTTAAACAGGAACAAACTCATCCATCTTCAACTGGTTTACAAGACCTAAAAAATGTTGTCATAAACAAATCCTAACAAACTCTTTCTCCAGCAGAAATAAGTGTGCTGTCTAAAGGGCTCAACTTCATCCTGTCTCCTACCTCTATTCCAAAGGAACTATTTCTAACCAAAGTAGAAAAGTCTGCCTCACATCTCCCAAAACAAGTAGCGAACGTATTCAGAATTGAAGCTATTTTTACAATAAACAACAGTTGTCGGCCTGCAGATAATTTATCTCGTGCTGAAAGAAAAGCTATCCACCATCTTTGTAATAACAATGACATTATTATCCTGCCAGCAGACAAAGGTAATGCAACAGTCATCCTAGACAGATCTGATTATCATTCCAAGATCAACGATTTATTAATACCCGATACATACTCTCTTTTACAAAGTGACCATACGAGGGAACTTCATAACTGAACCAACGACCTTCTCAAATCAACTTCGGAACTTACAAGACACACCAGGCTATCTCTCCATTCTCTTCATCCCCTAATTCCCCATTTGTATGGCCTTCCAAAGATTCACAAAGCAGACACACCTTTAAGACTGATAGTTGAAGGCATCGACTCACCTACTTACAACCTGTCCAAATACCTTGCCTCTTCCTAAAAACATCTCACTGGTAATTCCTCCTCATATATCAAAAACTCTGAAGATTTTATATCTAAGGTAAAAAATTTACAACTCAAGGAATCTGACAAAATGGTTAGTTTTGATATTGTCTCTCTTTACAAATGTTCCCACAGAAGAAGTCCTCAATCTACTAAAAATACAAAGTCTCCAAAAAAATTTTCTCCCTATTAATGCATTGCGTAAACTCCGACTATTTCTCATTTGAAGATAAAATCTATAAACAAACCAGTGACATAGCTATGGGCAGCCTGTTATCACCAGTGTTAGCCAACATATTTCTTGAAGACTTTGAAGAAAGAGCTATTTCAAGCGCTACATTAGAGCCCAAACTGTGGCTGCGATACATGGATGATATCTTCCTCATCTAGAAATATAATCAAGAGAATTTAAAAACCTTTTAGATCATTTGAACAATCACCACCAAAACATCAAATTCACATCGGAACTCGAGGTGGATGGGGTCCTCGCCTTTTTAGATTTAAAGATCACTAGGATGCCTGATTGTCTCAAATTTTAGATTTTTTGAAAAACACTCACACGGATAGATACTTAGATGCCTCCTCTCATCACTTGCCTCCACAGAAACTCGGTATTATTTCCAGTTTGGCCCATCGGGCGAGATCTCTAATTTCAGAAGAAGCTCTTCAAATAGAACTTAACCACCTCAAAAGCACCTTCCTAAAGAACGGCTACCCACCTCAAAGCATCGCAAACCGTCTAGATATGTCAACTTAGCAAGAAGATAACTCCAATCCTAAGGTAGAAGTAACCACCTTACTGAAGGTAGAAGTCCACCTTTACCATGAATTGCCTCAGTCCTGAAGATACTTCAGGTGCAAACTTTGTTTGCTTACACTTGGATAAAGGATTAAACTAAATTTATCAGTCTAATAACCAAGGGAAAAAAACTTCCAACATCTTTCTCTAATCCGGAGTAATTTAATAATAAGGTGAGACACCTTTGGGTAACTCGTATAGGTAAATATGACTTCTCCATTACTTCCACCTTAGTATCACCACCTCTGGGGCTGGCTCCCACTGATGAAACCTCAATAAAGGTCGAAACCGGTCTGGGTAGTGGTCTTTCCCTTAATGCATAGCATTATACATGTCTGCTAGAAGATGTGCTTTGCATTATGGAAGATACTAAGACAAGTGATGAGAGCTTAGTCCAGCTTTACCACGAGTTGTCTCAGTCCTGAAGATACTTCAGACGCAAACTTTGTTTGCTTACACTTGAATAAAGGATTAAACTAAATTTATTATATCTATATCTGAACATGTATCCACTCGTACTGAGTAAAGTGATGGAGTTGAGCCTTGTATCATGGTGTCTCATTGCGTGTGTGTCGGACCTTGCATAAGAAAAACAAAAACTGAATCGAAGTTACCACGAAGTTACTAGATGAAGAAGTTGAGAACAAACATATAAAGAAGTCTCTAGTGCTATAACACCCATCAAAAAGATAGAGGAGATTCTCACAGGTGAAAAAATTTTTTCAGTTTTAGCAACTTCTGTACCTCATGTTTTACAGTTACTTCATGACAACCAAAAAATTAATATCTGCTGGTCAAAAATTTGTTAATTGCTATTGCATTACTAGATATAGTTTAATACAGTTAATCTCCTAAAAACCATTACCGTTAAAGACTTACTTGTGATTAGCTGCAGCTCTCCAAACTAACATAATTGACTTTTTCCAAACTTTATATTCTCTGATGCTTTCTTGATCATCACTGAAAGAGAAACAGGTAAAAGGGAAAGAGAGAGAGAAAAAAAAAAAAAGATTTATGTTTCATTATTAAAGAAGGATTTCTCCAAATAGCTCAAAATTAATAAATAAATAATAATATTTGGTTAACCGATCAAGTGTTGATCAATATTTGATTAACTGGACCAACTAGTTTCGCCACACTTATCTGTTGGCTTCTTCAGGGCACTAACATATAGGTTTAAACACTCTCACAATTATGCGTAACTGCAAAACTGACAAGAATAAAAACTGACTAGAATAATTACAAATGAAATAGTATCAAACGTAAGTGAAACACGTATCGTGTGTACAAGATCAGCTAGCTGTTGCTGAGGAACCTTATGTAGTTTGTATTAAAGTTCATTTCTTCCGTTTTTAAGGCTCTGATTAGGGTTTTCCATATCTCTGGCAGTATTAGGCCTTGATTTCTGTTAAGGTTCACAGTAGAACGGGCGACTGTGGCTGCTTCTTTGAACATTCTTGAATGGTAATCTTCCTCTAAGTAGGGGGAACAGCTTTTGTCCCACTCGATGACATGGTTAGTTGTGGAGAAATGAGACGATAGCCCAGAAATGTCCTGTCTGTTGTTTTTGACATAGCCAATGTGCTCCTTTTGCCTGATTTCGAGGCTTCTCGAAGTCTGTCCGATGTAATTAGAGCCACATGAGCATGGAATATTATAGACTCCAGGATATTTGTAGAAAGGATGGTTGTCTTTTGGAGATCTTAGTAGTTTACGAATAGTATCTATAGGTTGAAATGCTACTCTTATTTTGTATTGTTTGAGGAGATTGGCGAGCTTGTTGGAGATGCCACTTACATACGGAATTGCTATCGTTTTTATATATTGAATCTCTTCTTGTTCTCTTTGTGGTGGTTCAGAGAAAAGGATTTTATTGACTAGTCTTCTTGGATAGCCGTTCAAGTACAGATTGTTGGAAATAAATTTTAACTCCTCTTGAAGGGTCTTGTTGTCCGTTGAGATGCAAATAGCTCTTTTCTTTAACATGTGTATAATGCTGAGTTTATGTGATATGTGGTGAGAGGAGTTAAAATGTAGGTAGCGACCCGTATTGGTCGGTTTTCTGTAGACCGATAGATTTAAACTGCCATCAGTTTGTTTTTTGATTAAGATGTCTAAAAACGGAAGTTGTTTTTCTCTTTCAAGTTCCAGAGTGAATTTAATAGAATGGTGGAAAGCGTTGATCTTTTTGAGAAAATCATATATGTCATCTTTGTTGTTGTTCCATATGATGAAGATATCGTCCACGTATCTAAACCAAATTTTAGGTCTAGGAAAAATTTGTGATAGGATTTTGTTTTCTAAGTCTTCCATAAAGAGGTCAGCAAATGAAGGTGAGAGTGGGCTTCCCATTGCCAAGCCTGTTAACTGTTGATAGATTTTATTTTTCCAAGAAAAATAATTGGAGTTTAGGCAGTGAGCAAACAATACGGTTATATCTTGTGGGAATAAGGTACTTAAGATGTCAATGACCTCTACTACGGGAACGTTTGTAGAGAGAGGTGACATCTAAGCTGGCTAGAAGATCATTATCCGATATCTTGATGTTCTTTAGCTTTTCTACGAAATGTCCAGAGTTTTTGATGAATTGTGGATGTATTGCTGTAGGAGTTTCGAGAGATGTTTTGACAATAAGTAGATGGGCGAGTTGATTGCATCAACGATTGGGCGTAAAGGAATACCCTCTTTGTGCACTTTTGGAACTCCATAGAGTCTCGGAGTTAAAGGATGCATCGATTTTAGTTTTTTAATCAAGTCTGTTGGCCAGTTAGATAAATTGCGTAGTAATTCGTTGGTATCATTGTGATTTTTTAATGTTGGATCTTTTGTTAAAAGACGGTAAACAGACAAGTCAGAAAGTAGATATGGTTAACTTTGTCTTCATAGTCCTTTGAGTTCAGTATCACAGTACTGTTTCCTTTATCTGCTTTAAGTACTATGATGTCTTTGTTGTTTTTTAAATCACAAATAGTTCTTTTATCCAGTGATGAGAAGTTTTGTTTTGTGGAATAGGGCGCGGAAAGTATTATGCAACTTTTTAATCTTAGATCATTTCCTGTGTGAGGCGGTAATAATGAGATTCCTTTTTCTAGACTACAGATGAAATCTATCTTGGGAATCTGTTGTGGAGCTATTGCATAGTTGAAACCCTTTTTGAGAATGTCGATTTCAGGTTTCTTTAAGATGTGGTTTGAAAAATTAAGAATAACTTGGTTGTCTGGTAGAGAAGGTTTAGACTCATTGTGGGTGGTATAGAGGTGGTTAAATTTTTTAATCTGGGTCTGTCTGCTTTTGTTAAAAGCTTTGGTGAAACTGGTGTTGATCATTTTATCTAACACTTGCCAAATTTCCTCATCTAAAGAGCTGGATATATCCATGAACAGTTCATAACATTGTGAGTCAATTTGACTAAGCACAAATCTTGTGTGATGTAACCTTTCACGAATGAGGAGCATCGATGTCTTGAAATAAATATTTTTAGCTTGTCTAGTATTGAAAAGAGGTTTAAGATGTAAAAACTTAGGAATTATGCAGTTATCACAGCAACGTTTTAAAAAAGTGAGATGGTTTAGTAACCTTGCCTTTTTACATTTTAGGATTTCAAAACGGCGTACCTTGATTTTCGTATCACCATTGACTCTATTCATCATGAAGGTTGTTTTCTTGATCATAAATAGTAAATAATAATATTTGATTAACCGATCAAGTGTTGATCAATATTTTATTAACTGGACCAACTAGTTTCGTCACACTTATCTGTTGGCTTCTTCAGGGCACTAACATATAGGTTTAAACACTCTCACAATTATGCGTAACTGCAAAACTGACAAGAATAAAAACTGACTAGAATAATTACAAATGAAATAGTATCGAACGTGAGTGAAACATGTATCGCGTGTACAAGATCAGCTAGCTGTTGCTGAGGAACCTTCTGTAGTTTGTATTAAAGTTCATTTCTTCCGTTTTTAAGGCTCTGATTAGGGTTTTCCATATCTCTGGCAGTATTAGGCCTTGATTTCTGTTAAGGTTCACAGTAGAACGGGCGACTGTGGCTGCTTCTTTGAACATTCTTGAATGGTAATCTTCCTCTAAGTAGGGGGAACAGCTTTTGTCCCACTCGATGATATGGTTAGTTGTGGAGAAATGAGACGATAGCCCAGAAATGTCCTGTCTGTTGTTTTTGACATAGCCAATGTGCTCCTTTTGCCTGATTTCGAGGCTTCTCCTCAAACAACACAAAATAAGAGTAGCATTTCAACCTATAGATACTATTCGTAAACTACTAAGATCTCCAAAAGACAACCATCCTTTCTACAAATATCCTGGAGTCTATAATATTCCATGCTCATGTGGCTCTAATTACATCGGACAGACTTCGAGAAGTCTGTTTACTGTCTTTTAACAAAAGATCCAACATTAAAAAATCACAATGATACCAACGAATTACTACGCAATTTATCTAACTGGCCAACAGACTTGATTAAAAAACTAAAATCGATGCATCCTTTAACTCCGAGACTCTATGGAGTTCCAAAAGTGCACAAAGAGGGTATTCCTTTACGCCCAATCGTTGATGCAATCAACTCGCCCACCTACTTATTGTCAAATCATCTCTCGAAACTCCTACAGCAATACATCCACAATTCAGAGAGTTACATCAAAAACTCTGGACATTTTGTAGAAAAGCTAAAGAACATCAAGATATCGGATAATGATCTTCTAGCCAGCTTAGATGTCACCTCTCTCTTTACAAACGTTCCCGTAGTAGAGGTCATTGACATCTTAAGTACCTTATTCCCACAAGATATAACCGTATTGTTTGCTCACTGCCTAAACTCCAATTATTTTTCTTGGAAAAATAAAATCTATCAACAGTTAACAGGCTTGGCAATGGGAAGCCCACTCTCACCTTCATGTGCTGACCTCTTTATGGAAGACTTAGAAAACAAAATCCTATCACAAATTTTTCCTAGACCTAAAATTTGGTTTAGATACGTGGGCGATATCTTCATCATATGGAACAACAACAAAGATGACATATATGATTTTCTCAAAAAGATCAACGCTTTCCACCATTCTATTAAATTCACTCTGGAACTTGAAAGAGAAAAACAACTTCCGTTTTTAGACATCTTAATCAAAAAACAAACTGATGGCAGTTTAAATCTATCGGTCTACAGAAAACCGACCAATACGGGTCGCTACCTACATTTTAACTCCTCTCACCACATATGACATAAACTCAGCATTATACACATGTTAAAGAAAAGAGCTATTTGCATCTCAACGGACAACAAGACCCTTCAAGAGGAGTTAAAATTTATTTCCAACAATCTGTACTTGAACAGCTATCCAAGAAGACTAGTCAATAAAATCCTTTTCTCTGAACCACCACAAAGAGAACAAGAAGAAATTCAATATATAAAAACGATAGCAATTCCGTATGTAAGTGGCATCTCCAACAAGCTCGCCAATCTCCTCAAACAACACAAAATAGAGTAGCATTTCAACCTATAGATACTATTCGTAAACTACTAAGATCTCCAAAAGACAATCATCCTTTCTACAAATATCCTGGAGTCTATAATATTCCATGCTCATGTGGCTCTAATTACATCGGACAGACTTCGAGAAGCCTCGAAATCAGGCAAAAGGAGCACATTGGCTATGTCAAAAACAACAGACAGGACATTTCTGGGCTATCGTCTCATTTCTCCACAACTAACCATGTCATCGAGTGGGACAAAAGCTGTTCCCCCTACTTAGAGGAAGATTACCATTCAAGAATGTTCAAAGAAGCAGCCACAGTCGCCCGTTCTACTGTGAACCTTAACAGAAATCAAGGCCTAATACTGCCAGAGATATGGAAAACCCTAATCAGAGCCTTAAAAACGGAAGAAATGAACTTTAATACAAACTACAGAAGGTTCCTCAGCAACAGCTAGCTGATCTTGTACATGCAATACGTGTTTCACTCACGTTCGATACTATTTCATTTGTAATTATTCTAGTCAGTTTTTATTCTTGTCAGTTTTGCAGTTACGCATAATTGTGAGAGTGTTTAAACCTATATGTTAGTGCCCTGAAGAAGCCAACAGATAAGTGTGACGAAACTAGTTGGTCCAGTTAATAAAATATTGATCAACACTTGATCGGTTAATCAAATATTATTATTTACTATTTATGATCAAGAAAACAACCTTCATGATGAGTTCAAAATTAAATATATATAATTAAAGAAATTTAATAACAAAATAGAACTATTTATTATTTGAAAGCACAACTGGTTTTGCCTTGGAAGACTTCATCGGGTTCATTACATGAAAAGAGAAATACAAAAAATCTACATTACAGGAGAACAGCAGCTATAAATTAAGTTGGAAATATTCTGTTGGCATTTGAAGGTGTTCTGAATGCCGCAGTATCATTAGGCAAGCTAGTTTATTTAACAACACATATTGATTCACAGCACAGAATGATAAGAAAATAATAAATATTTATTAACTTATTAGCTGATATTATATCCAGCATCTTCAGAGCACAAGAACAGTTTGCCACAGTACACCAAACAACAAGAACAATTTGGTATAACAGTGGGACTAGTTTAAAAAAATTGTAAGCGACAACAGAAGGAACTGAAGTCCTAATTGGTGCTATCTGCTGTTGGATATAAAGAGAAAACAAGTATTAATTAGATCTTAAAATGACTGCCTCCCAGATTTTTGGTAAGTTGATACAGCCATACTTGTTGAGGTTTGGAGTACATTTTAAAGCTGCTGCTGCTGATTCCATTATTAGACTTACAATGACTTCTGTGTAGCAATTTTGTTTTCTTCCATTTGATCCTGTGTGAACAGGTATCCAAAACATGGTCTGCTAGTGCTGAATTGCCATAACAATAGTGCCGAATGTATTTTTAATGTTGTCCATGGAGGATGTCAACAGTTCTTACTGTCTGTCCGTAGTAAGCCAGGTCACAAGAAGAAGGCACTTCATATACTCCTGGATGTGATAAAGAAGAGAATATGTCCTTACCTGAATAGATGATTGATAGAATCTTCATCATTAGGATTAGCAGAATTAAAAATGTTTCTTAATTCTGTTAACCCTAACAAAGTCCACATAAACATGCACAAGATTACCATGACAACCAGAGTGCCTTCAAATGTCAATAATATGTTTGCAACTTAATTTATAATGGTTGTTCTCCTATAATGTATATTTTTTGTATCTCTCTCTTTTCATGTTAGGTACCTGATGAAGTCTTCTAAGATGGTGAAACTAGTTGTGTGTTTTAAGTAATAAATAGTTTTTCTATTTCTCAGCTTCTAGTCATTAAATTTCTTCAATTATGTCATATAGTCGATTAAATCTGTTGCATCACTCACTCACTCACACACACACACACACACACACACACACACACACACACACACACACACACACACACACCTTAAATGATTAACAAATTTTAAAATAGTTTTTAATAGAGCAATAATTGAAAAAATAATATTAAAATTATTTGATTCAATATAATTAATTCTAACAAATTCACTCACTATAACAAGTCAACCAATACTCCCAACCAAAGACATACGGGCTGCTTTTATTCTGTGAAAGTAAATGATGACACTCAGTACTCTAAATTTATGGAGTCAACTGACACCTCAAATGGCAGGTGACGCTATACATTTAGTATAAAAAAAATAGGCACAATTCTGTCTAGTATTAAGGCTTATGAGCTAGTTCAAATTCATTATTAGATTTAAATGAATGAACACAGCAGAGAAGAACAATCAAATATAAGTTTACTGGATCCCATATTTTGTCTTTGTTACAGACATTGTCAGGGATACAATCTGAAAATTGTTAACGCACGCAAAAATACCCAAAACAATAAGAGGAAAAAAATTATACTTAAAGCTTAAAGTCCTATGAGGGAAGGGGATGCCTCTATGGATGCTGCTTGGCAGGAGGTCTAAGAGTAAAAGTTTCCCAAATCTTGGGATTAACAAAGCCATATCTGTTGCTCATTCTAAGAAATGCTTTCTAGTTTGTATCTGTTGTGGTGAAGGATAGTGGTTTTTTCACCCCCTGTTTCTGTACAAAGTATATTCAAAGCATGGTCAACTAGACAAGAGGGAAGATGGTCTCACACCAGGCGATGAAATTCATCTTTCACTTAAGGCAATCAGAAACATCCATGCTCATGGCAGGATTCAAACCTGCAATCTGTTGGTTGGAGAGTGGGTATGCTAACCACTTGGCAATGTTATTCTAGGTGTTCTTTTAGGTGGATATTGGCAACCCTTTAGTTTGATCATAATAAGATAATCTGAAAAAGAAGAACCTTGTAAACCTCTGGAACAGAGAGGGGAAGGAGTGAATCCTAAGGAGAGCAGATAAAGGCAGGCAGCTTCAGATGAAAGCAGTACAGAGATTATATTTCTTTAAAGTTCTGGCTATTTCTTCTGAGATGTCCCAGGGAACAGTAATAACATTAATGTAGTCTGTAAGCTGAGAAGGATGTGAGGAACAAATAATTTGTTGATCTTTTTGGAATTGTAACCATTGGACAGAAAAGTCTTGTGAATAAAGGGGATTTCAGCTGAAAGGGAAGCCTGGATGGAACAGAGGTTGGAGGCTTTGTTGACAAGGGTTTGATAACATCATACTATTGAAAGAGGAGGGGGGGGTAAAAGTAAAGCTTATGTACGAATGTATCTGTGTTCTATGGATTTTCTGTAGATGGAAAAAGAAAGAGTGCCACTGGGAAGACAAGTGTTTGGGAAGAGTATCTAGAAAATTGAATAGTATCTAGTGGGAAGGGTATCTATTGAACTGTATTCTGATATTAGCTGTTGAGGTTGAGTAGGAGTGTTATAATGAGGGATTATTTATTAATTATTTATTATCAATCCTCATTTGTTATGAGGTTTTCTCTATAACGATTATATCTATTTCCGAGTGTTTTTATATATGCACAAGGATTCAATTCCGATTGGTGCAATGACTTTTAACTGTTTCTTTCAGAATCCGAAAAATCACTAACCAAATACAAAGTACACATGTTTAATAAAACAAAAACAATATATACACTTCAAATAAAATTACACAACTAACTACAAAATTAACTGGATCCAAGGCCTTTTAAAATAAACTTACACTTTAGAGATCACCCATTCTCTGACTCATTATATTACTGGTTTGTTTAACATATACTTAATCACATCTATTAGACTAAACACCTTGTTTACACAATAAAATGTTCATATCAGTTTCTTTGTTAAGGCCTTTTTCCGAAGATATAAGATTCTCTTCTTCTTTTCCATAGGATCCTTTCTCATCACCCTTGTGTAGCACACATTATTCCTCCTGACTCTGAAGTATAGATATTCTGAATTCACCAAAGTACTCTTACCTCAGATAAAGCAGTAAAAGTTTCTTCTACTGCTTTATCTAAGTTGCTAAATTCCATCTCCTTTTCCAATAGAAATAACAGACAGAAATTTTTTAATCAACGTTTCCTCGAACATTCCTATAGAATGTCAATTGCAATAGTTTCTTTTATTTACCAATACTTATTGGCAGTCTTAACTCCTCCACTTTAAAGGCTCACAGTTCTATGATTCCTTTTTCGGAATCTTCTATTAATATTCCTACCACTGTCACATACATTAATTTCGTAAGAACAAAATTCCTCCACCTGCATTCTTAAACTTCCATTAGTTCTCTCATTTTTTTTCTCACTTCGATACCGAACGCTCTCTTGTTGTTTAGGTTACATCGATACTGAACGTTCTCTCTGTCAGCTGTCTATCACCCATCAAACTCCTTGGCAAGCATGCGCACTCCATGAAACTGGCAAGCAAGAAGTTAGGTATAATGGCTGATGTGTTGTCTTCGTTAGCGTTACGAGAATGTCTTCACAAAACACAGCACTTAATAATTTTAAACGACAATAAAATTTCTGAAAGTAATACAACTATTCAAATCCAGTGAGTACATCAATTTTTTTTAAATGCTTCACATTTCATTTTGACAAAATAACATCAATAACGGGCACATTGCAACTGCTGACAATACGTATTATGAAACCAAAACTAAAAATGTACTAACAAACAATTTGTAAAAATATTCATAATTTTAAATTATGAATGTTTTTATAGGAGGAAGGAGTTTAATATGTCTGAGCCATGTAGCCAAATAGAGCAGACATCATTAATATATCTTGGCCAGATAGAAGGTTTGAGAATGACATTATCAAAGCATGCTTTCCAAAATGCCCCATAAAGAAACTGGCTAGATAGGGAGAGCCTATGGCTGTACCCTCAATCAGTTTATATATGGTATCCAAGAGAACAAGCCAGCATGGATGGAAAAAATTGAAAAGATCAATGATATAGGGAAAGCATTTTTAAGTAAAGATTAAGTGTCGGAAAGGATGATATTGGTAAATGAAGAACTAACATCAAAGTTAATCATAATATTATTATGAGCTAATTTAAAAGAGGGAGGAATCAGCAGCATCCACTATGGGAAGCAGAAGATATGATATCTATACTAGAGGGGCTATGTCCCCCTGGTGCCTATGCCACCACCTCCCCCATGTTCCGGACTGGTAGGCCAGTTCTCCTTGAATTCTGATGACTCGAATTTTGAAGACTTGAAAGGGGTCCCCCCCCCCCCAGAGCCTACGGTCTATTTTATATAGATAAAACCGATATAAAATAGACAAAATACTGCATACTCCCTTTCCCATCCAACTACAACCAATACACAAGATCCCAGCAAACATCTTCTTCTTCTCCTTTATATTCCGGATAAATCCAAAAAGATAACTAAGTCTCCACAAATATAATTTCTATGTCATTTTCAACTGTCCATTCAGTTTCATCTTCTTGCAACTTAGTCTACTTTGGACAGACTGATAGACCCGTTAGCATCTGTTTTGCAGAACATAAAACCATTCTCTGGATATTACTTCACACAGCCTTAAATGGAAGAAAACAACTTTACTGCAGAAAAGTTACTATAGGTTTGAGATACTATTTTCAGAATCAGCATAAGCTATGAAGCACAAGCTTAACCTCAACAATATAGGACTGCATTCATTTACTAATGATCTGGAAGACAGTTATTTTAGTACTGCATTTAATGTGACTTGCTGAATTAACTTTTTGTTGTGTATTAACCTTTTTGATACACAACTATTATGGATGTACAACAATGCTCAATCTAATTGTGCACTCTATGTTTACTACAGTTGTAATTTGCTACTCTAACAATGCTGGTTAGAAAATCAGTGAAATATTAGTGCTTCTATAAATAAATAAATGACTGTTTTTTCTTCAAGTATTGTCCAAAGTATGGCACAAAATCAAAAATTAAATAGAATTAACCTAGGATGTCTGATTTTATTAAACCTATCGAACTGTTACAAAATAACATGGCAGCCTTAAAAGAAAAATATCATTAGTTTACTCTAGAAAATGAAACAAATCCTTAGAAAAGATATGAAAATCAGGTTGACCATTTAGAAATATAATCTAAGTTAAGTAATATTGAAATTCTATGCATTCCAGAAGAGCAAATGGAAAATATTCGAGGAATTCTGAATAAAATCTCCCAATATTTTATAAATGAAGGTAAGAGTGAGATTTTGTTGGCTCACAGAGTTCCCATAATAAATAAAAACAAAACTAAGATAATTGCTGTTAAGTTTCACGTAATTATCACGTAAAAACAAAGTAATATAATGCATCATAATATGTGTGTCTCTCTACTTAATGTGCCTTTTGTGATGGTTTTCCCTTAGCCAAATTATCTATATCTATATTCACTTTATAACCTGAGGTGCAAATTTGAATCGAAGCATGCAAATATTCATTAGTCAGTCAAGAAGAAAATTTATTTTTTCTAAAACACATTGCAGAAAGTACTTGTTCGCAAATGTATGTACTTCCAAATGCGAATATCATCTTTGTGAAACTGATTAATCGTTCAATTTTTTTTGGTAAGCATCGATAAAATTTTTGGATATTTTCTAACGAAAATGTATTCTTTAATGTTTCATTGTGTTGTAATTCTAAAACTTCCATCTGTAGTTGGTTCGGTGCATCATCAATTTCAACATTAAAAGGATTCAAAAATAATCGCATTTTGATTCTATTTTTATGAAAATCCACAAACCTTGTTGCAAATTCCATTTGTAAATTTTTAATAATACCAAAAAAAAAGTTTCCATCCAACTATAGATGAAAATTTGAAACATATATAATGATGTAGATTTTCTTTCATTACAAGTTTCTTCAACAGACATAGTTTGCCTTCAAAAGCTGTTCTGTCAGAAAACAGTTCTACTAGTAATTTACCTTAGCCCTGTAGGATCAAATCAAGTCCATTAAGGTACGTGGTAACATCTACCATAAATGCAAGAGACATAATCCATTTTTTATCCGATAGTTGTGAGACAGTATTTTTGTGTTCCGTCATGAAAATAACTATTTCTTCACATAAATTAAATATTTTTAGCACAGCATCTCTACTTAACCATCTAGCAGAATAGTAGATAACATCCTTATACTCCGATTCTATTTGTACCAAAAACTCTTGAAACTGGCGGTATTTTACACCGTTGCATCAGATGCAATTTGCAGTTTATCAGTCCATAATGTCTTTCATTGATGATAAAATTTTGCAACAAAGCACTTCCTGATGAATGATGCAATGGAACACTATTTGTTTATCATAACCTAAATTCTGTAATTCCGTGCAAATTTGACCTACTACACCGGAGTTAGAGCCACACATATTTCTTCCATTATCGGTTGTCACACTTTTTAATTTTTTCCAGTCTAATTCTAAAGAATCAATAGTTTCTTTTATTTTTATGAACAAATCATTGTAGGTTGTAGTACCTTTTAAACTACACAAAATGGCCAATTCTGCATGTACATTAAAGTCACTATCGATGCCCAGAATAAATAACATTAACTGCACAGTGTCTGTTACGGCAGTACTTTCATCCATTGCCAGAGCGTAACAATCAAATGATTTTACTCTAATCATAATAATAAATTTAGTTTAATAAATTTATCCAAGTGTGTGCAAACAAAGTTTGCACCTGAAAGTATCTTCAGGACTGGGGAAAAGTGGTACAACACCGGGCAACTCCTTGCAAAGGTGGAGCAAGCTACCAACACTCCTATCTCATTATCTCCCATAATGCAAAACACATCTCCTTGCGGATATGTATAATGTTATGCATTAAGGGAAGGGTAGCTTGCTCCACCTTTGCAAGGAGTTGCCCAGTGTTGTACCACTTTACCCCAGCCCTGAAGATACTTTCAGGCACAAACTTTGTTTGCACACACTTGGATAAAGGATTAAACTAAATTTATTATAGTCTGACCAAGTGAAAAATAAACTTTCAACATCTTTCTCTAAATCCAGAGTAATTTAATAAAAAGGTGGCACACCGTTTGGCGGCTCCTATAAGAGGAGATGACCTTGCTAATGCCTCTGCCTTGGTATCACCACTTGAGCCTGGCTACCACTGAAGAGACCTCAATAAAGGTTGAAACTAGTTTGGGTAGTGGCCCTTCCCTTAATGCATAACATTATACATATCCACAAAGAGATGTGTTTTTGCATTATGGGAGATACGGAGATAGGAGTGTTGATAGCTTGCTCCACTTTGCAAGGAGTTGCCTGGTGTTGTATCACTTTACCCCAGACCTCAATAAAGGTTGAAACTAGTTTGGGTAGTGGCCCTTCCCTTAATGCATAACATTATACATATCCGCAAGGAGATGTGTTTTGCATTATGGGAGATACTGAGATAGGAGTGTTGATAGCTTGCTCCACCTTAGCAAGGAGTTGCCTGGTGTTGTATCACTTTACTCCAGTCCTGAAGATACTTTCAGGCGCAAACTTTGTTTGCACACACTTGGATAAAGGATTAAACTAAATTTATTATAGTCTGACCAAGTGAAAAATAGATTTTACTCTAAATTTAAGCTGCTCAAATAAATTGGTATCAATTTCTTCTACTCGCCTTGTACAAATCCTGGCAGATAAACTAATATCTTGAAATAACGTCTTCTCTTCTTTTCTGGGCATGTTTGTTCAATTACAGCTAATAAACACTGTTTAATAAATTCTGAATCTGTATAATCTTCCTTCTTTCACAGCCAGTTCTGCCAGCATTCATTATGAATACTAGCATGAACAACCAATTCATTATGAATACTTTCCTTCTTAAATTTGTTATTTGTTTTGTGAGCAGTCAAAGATGCTTGTAATTTCTTAATTTGATTTTTTCTAAGTTCATAATTCAAATACTTGTATCGGCTTTCATGTTCATTCTCGTAATACCATCTGATATTGTATTCTATCATAACAGCAACACTTATGACAAATAAGACAAAGGGGCTTACCCCCATTTTCAATAACGAAGTATTTGGTGTTCCATTCATCATTAAACCTTCTTCCTTCATCTGCAATTTTACATTTTCTTGAACCCATTTTTGAAATTATTTTATTAACAAATATATACCTCTGAAATAATAATTGATATTATTGAATTATATTAAGAGACGGACCAAGGAACGCAACTGCAGAAGTGCGCCAAAATCTCGGTTGTGGTCAGATGCAGTCGCCTTTGTTATCCGACTCATGTGACTCACATGGTAGACTTGCGCCAAGTTGCACGGTGATATAACGAAGTATAGGTATAAAATTATCTTTAATTTATTATTCATATTATAAAACGTATTATTTAAATAGTTCAACATGCGGGCCACATGCCATGCAATTATGGTCAAACTTTTATGGGGTGCCAAAAATGAACGTTTGGGCCACATATGGCCTGCAGGCCACCATTAAATAATTAAATTAGCTCTAAGAAACTTAGAGCTAATTTAATTCTCATACAAAGGCTTAGAGGTTGGTTATACATGCTTATTAAATAACTTATGGAAATTACAATGTACAAAGGATATAAATTAAATTAAACTTTAATCTATATTTCCAATATTTTGGCAACGTCACGTTGCCATCTTCACAGGAACTTAAAATAAAGACACATGCACGCAGGCACTACACACAGTAAATGAGGACGAAGTAGGAAGCTATTTTTTCTCCTATAAATCCTGATGGTGTCCCCTAGCGGGCTATATAGGTATTCTTGGTCATTGGGCTGAAGGTCTTCTGATGTCCGTCTCCCAAATTTGGGGCAGTCTCATGCAACCAAATTTGTTGAGGTATGGCATGTTTCTTAGGGGTGAGGCCAATTCCATTAATTTGAATTTACTACGGTGTATTACTGTGGCGTGAATCAAGAGCATGGTCTGCAAGACCAGAATGGCTGTACTGGTGAAACCGGATGTAGTCTGTGTGTTCTGAAATTCTGATATTCGCTGTCCTGCCTGTTTGGCCAAAGTAGGACAGCTTACAGCTGCAAGGAACCTGGTAGGTCTAGGGGAAGTGGTTGGTCTTTCCTGTCCTGTCAGGTGTCTTCTCCCTCCAGGAGATTGACTACCATGTGTCTCCACCATGTCCTATTCTGCGCCTCTCTGCTGCATTCCTCATATGAGAGATAGGTCCAATCTTCTATATTTTTCATCCACTCCAGTCTTTGTCTTCCTCTTTCCCTCAACAGTTCCTTTGACAAATATGTCTCAGAATATATCCAAAATATCTGACTTTTCTCTTTTTAATTTCTTTCATCAGGTTCCTGTTTACGCCTATCATCTCTAGTACCTCTTCATTTGTCTTTCCATGATATTCTCATAATTCTTTGCAGCATCCACATTTCAACGCCTCCAGTTATTTCTCACTCTGATTGGAGAGTGTCCGTGTCTCTACTTGATATAATAATGTAGACCACATGTAGCATTTGGAGATTCTTAGTCTTGTTTTCAGATTTAACTCTCTAGATGTTAATAGATTTTTCATACTGTTGACAGTTGACCTTGCAATTTCAGTCCTTTTTCTAATTTCATCTTCTGTCCTGCCATTCTCTGTGATCAAGTGTCCGAGGTATATGTATTTTTGCACCTGTTCTAATTTATTTCCTTTTATATTGATGCATTTTTTGGTATTTTCTTTTCTCTTGAAATTATCATGATTTTTGTCTTTTTAAATTTGAAACCGAGGCTATACTGTTCGCTATACTTGAGGGTTTCATCTATAAGAGTTTTGAGGTCATATTTGTTTTCAGCTAGAAGAACTGTGTCATCTGCATATCTTAGGTTATTAATATTTCTGCCACCTACACTGATTCCTTTGAGGTTACTAATTTTATTAAATATTTCTTCTGTGTACAGGTTAAAGAGAATCAGAGAAAAGACACAGCCTTATCTCACACCTTTCTGAACTGGGAATTCTTCTGAGGTCTCTCTATTTATTCTCAAAGATGCAGTCTGTTCTCAGTAAAGATTAGTTAATAGCCTAATGTCTTTTTCATCTATGCCTCTTTTTGAAAGGATTTCAATTAATTGTTCATGTTGGACATTATCGATTCATGTTAGAGATGTCTTTTTGTAATCTATGAAGCAGAGGTACACATCTTTTTGTTTTTCTAGATATCTTTCTATGATGGTTCTGACGTTGAAAATACCTTCTCTTGTACCTACATTTTCCTTGAAACCACTTCGTGTATCATTTATTTTTATGTTTATTTTTCTTTTATTTCTTTCAAGAGTAACGTACAGGAGGACTTTTGATACTTGACTGATGAGGATGATTGTCCTGAACTCTTCACATCTTGTAGCTTTTGTTTTTTTGGGGGAATTGGAACGAAAATTGAGTGATTAATATGTTTAGGTAGAAATCCAGTCTCGTATATTTTATTGCATAATTTTGTGAGAAATTTCCTCCTTCATTGAGAGCCCTCAACCATTCTGCCAAGATGTTATCTATTCCTGCAGCTTAAATATGGTTTTCTGATTGCATTTTCAACTTCACAGAGTAAAATGGATGGTCCTTCTAAATCAGTCTGTTCAGGAATATCATTTCTTTGTTGATCATATAATTTCCTTGTGTATTCAATCCATCTTTCCATGATTTCTTTTTTATCAATTAGAATATGGTCTCTTGAGTCTCTAATGACACTTCCATGGTTTGCTGTATTTGTCCTGCTTGTCATTTCTCTGATCTTTTCATGCATTTCTCTGCTTCTCTGTTTTCTATATCTATACATTTATATTTAATCCATTCCTCTTTGGCTTTCCTGCATTCTTTTTTTTATTCCTTTATTCATGCTTTTATATTCAGGTTTGTTCTTTAACTTTTTTCTTTGTTCCATCAATGTCAGTATTTTTTTCATTCATCCAAGGTTTATTCCTTTTCCTTTTTAATTGTGAGAGTGTATTTTTGGCTGCTTCATTGATGCTATTCTTGAATGTTTGCCAGCTCATGTTAATTTCATCAGTTGGTGTTCTATTTTCTGTGTGAGTTGTGGTGTCAGACTTGTTAAGGGATTTTGTGAATTCTTTTATAAAGCAGTCTTTAACTTCTTGGTTGTTAAGTGAGTCTGAATTATAAGTTTCTCTTATGAATGGTTGGCTTGGTATCTGAAGTTTTATTTTGATTTTTGCAATCACTGGGTTGTGGTCTGATCCTATGTCTACTCCAGGATATATTTTTGCTTGTGTTATTGCATTTCAGAATCTTTTGCTTATTATTATATAGTCAATTTGGTTTCTATAGATGTCCCTAGGGCTTTTCAAGGTGTCTTATGGGAGGATGTTTAAACAGTGTGTTGGCAATTATTAGGTCATTGGTTTCACAGAATTGAATTAATCTTTCACCTCTTTCATTTCTGATTCCAATACCTTGGTTTCCCATGCAAAATGAAATTTTTTCTGAGGTGACTTTTGCATTTAGGTTGCCCATCATTATAATAACATCATCTGACTTAGCATTGGAGATTGCAGTTTGGATGTCTTCATAAAATTGTTCCAACTCTTCATCTGGGTGATCTTGGGTTGGCGCATATGCTTGGATAATATACAGGTTGAATGGTTGCAGTTATTTTGGCTGTTATGATTCTGTCATTTATGGGCCAATATCCCTGTAGAGATTTTGCAATTCTATTACTTAGGATGAGCACTACTCCATTAAGGTGTAAGTCACTGCCAGAGTAGATTATAGTGTGATTTTTTCTTCTTATTATGCCTGTATCTGTCCACCTTACTTCACTGATACCTGCAATATCGGCCTTCATCACTTCTAATTCCTGGAGTAAATTATCTAATTTTCAACTCGGTCTTTAGTGGAGCAGATAAGGGACATGATTTTTTTATATGGGCTATAACATGAGGTCAAGTCATGTTTTTTTTAGGATTTTGGTAATTTTTTCCAAGGTGCCTCGAATGCAGGGAATGGTGATGGATTTAGAATAATGCTTGTTGTGAAGCGGGGAGGGGTTACTGATTTCAATATTTTTTGGACTTGGGGGGGGGTGGCCATTGGCTGAGAAAGTGTTGAGGATGTGGTTAGGGCATTGTCATTTGAACAGATAAGTTTAGCCCTGTTGTGTAGTGTCTTAATAACTCCATATTGTTGTGGGGGGGGATTGTTAGTGAATGTATCTGCCTGTATGGGTGGGTTTTCTATAAACTGAGAAAAGCCAAGGTTCCATCATGCTGGCAGATGACTAGTGTGTCTAAGGGAGGCTGTTGTTTTTCTCTTTTTTCCAGGGTGAACTTGATTCTGGGATGTTGGTTGTTTAAGTGTGTTAGGAAGGAGAGGAGCGTATCAGAGCCATATGGCCAAATAGCAAACACATCATCAATGTAGCGAAGCCATATGGTTGGTTTTTGTGGGGCAGAGTTTAAGGCTTTCTCTTCGGAAGTCTCCATAAAGAAGTTGGCCAAGGGTGGGGAGAGTGGTGAACCCATGGCTGTCCCCTCTATTTGTTTATAGAATTTTCCTTGCCAAACATTTTTAGCTAAATATTTGGCCAAAACTCTCACACACTATACTAGCAACACACCATAACACATAAAAAACTCAGCCCACTTCAAAGTAAACATAGAAAACCTTACACTCCAACATACTGAAATAATGGTCAGTTTTTATGTCTCCTCGTTATTCACAAATGTCCCACTCAAAGAAACCTTAGAGCTAATCCAAGCTAAATTTCCTTCCGATATCTCAGCATTATTTCAGTTCAAAATGAACTTAGGCTATTTCGTTTGGCAAGGAAAATTTCACAAACAAATAGAGAGGACAGCCATGGATCCACCACTCTTCCCACCCTTGGCAAAACCTCTTTATGGAGACTTTTGAAGAGAAAGCCTTAAACCCTGCCCAACAAAAACCAACCACATGGCTTCGCTACATTGATTATGTGTTCGCTATTTGGCTGCATGGCTCTGATACACTCCTCTTCTTCCTAACACACTTAAACAATCAACACCACAGAATCAAATTCACCGTGGAAAAAGAGAAAAACAACAGCCTCCCTTTCTTAGACACACTAGTCACCCGTCAGTCTGATAGAACCTTGGTTTTCTCAGTTTATAGAAAACTCACCCATAAAGGCAGATACATTCACCAACAATCCCACCACCCCCTCACAACAATATGGAGTTATTAAGACACTACAGAACAGGACTAAACTTATCTGTTCAAATGACAATGCCCTAACCACAGAACTAAACCACATCCTCAACACTTAGTCAACCAATGGCTATCCCCCCCCCCCCCTCAAAATATTGAAACCAGTAAACCACAACCCCCCCCCTCACAACGAGGGTTACTCTAAATCCATCACCATTCTCTACATCCAAGGCACCTTGAAAAAAATTACCAAACTCCTAAAAAAATGACTTGACCTCCTGTTATAGACCATATAAAAAATTGGCATTCCTTATCCGCTCCAATAAAGACGAACCACTTCCCCTAGACCTATCTGGTGTATACCAGGTCCCTTGCAGCTGTAAGCTGTCCTACTTTGGCCAAACAGGTAGGACAGCGAATATCAGAATTTCACAACACAAAGACTACATCCGGTTTCACCAGTACAGCCACTCTGGTCTTGCAGATCATGCTCTTGATTCACGCCACAGAATATGGTGGAAGAAAGCCACAGTAATACACCATAGTAAATTCAAATTTGAAAGGCTATTCATGGAATCAGCCTCAGCCCTAAAAAAAAAAAAAAAAAAAAAAAAAAAAAAAAAAAAAAAAACATGCCAAACCTCAACAAATTTGGTTGCATGAGACTGCCCCAATTTTGGGAGACTTACATCGAAGACCTTCAGCCCAATGGCCAAGAATACCTACATAGCCTGCTAAGGGGGGGCACCATCAGGACTTTTAGGAGAAACAATAGCGTCCTCATTTACTGTGTGTAGTGCCTGCATGCACGTGTCTTTATTTTAAGTTCCTGTGAAGATGGCAACGTGACATTGCCGAAATATTGGAAATATAGATTAAAGTTTAATTTAATTTATATCTTTTCTACGTTGTAATTTCCTTAAGTTATTTAATAAGCAGAGCTAATTTAAGGATATTAAAGTTACTAAGGCTATGAATAAATCATTTTATGCAGTAAAACAATTCAAGATAGCAAATGATTTTCAATTTACTTGGATTAAAGATGATAGAATAGTCTTACAAAGGAATAAAAATAAAAATACACAGAATAAGGACCAAAGAAGGTTTGGGTATTATTAATTCCTAATGGAGGAGAATCCAGAAGATATTTCCATGAGATATTTAGAGGATGTGAATTATCTGTAAACATTATATCTGAAAGTAACTAACTTCTACATACTACACAAAAAACAGCAACTGCCTAGAAAAAAATCTGGAGGAGCTTCTCACACTGATGCAGGGCCTGATATAATGTTTTGCTCAAAGAGAAAGAGATCATTATATTCTCTATTCCTGAATGCCTTGCATTTGATAACTATAGTTTATAACAAATCTGGGGGTCTATTAATTTTTGCAAGAGATTAATATTGTAACTTAACACAGTATAACATATATATGAAAACTGCCAATTGACTGCACCTGCACAGTACAGATATAATGCTTCATTTATTTTAATATACAGATAATATGATAACATACCAGACAATTTTAATGAGGAGCTAGAGAGCACTGAAAAGTAACAGTTTATTATCTAGTTTATTATGTATCTTTACAAGAAGCATAACCGATAGTACTCATATCGAAGTCAGAATATGTGAATAACACAAAACGGATAATTTCTTGAAAAGAAAAATAACCCTCAACGTTTCAACTTCTATATCAATGTCATCATCAGAAACACACATAAGCAAGCTATAGCATAATTGCTTTATTAGCATTTACACTAGGCAGAGCTCTGGTGAGGAAAAGAAATATGGAGGAGAGAGTAAAATTTAAATTTGAGGAAAAAGTAAAAAACTTCTAATAAGATAAAAATAATAAAAAAATTAAGGGGAAACTACATCAATTGTTACTTCTTAATTTTTCTACGGAACTCTTACCTTTAAGTTCTGTTTCACTGACCATGTTTTTGTTGTGTTGTTGGAGTTCTGCTTGTTCTTGTGATGTTCTATATATACCTGAATGCTATACAGGTTTCAGATAGGTCTTACACTCTTTGAATTGCTAATCTATCATTCTTGCTGAGATAGGGATAATGAAACAGTATCTAAGCTTCTTTGAATATCAAGTTTTGGTGTAGTGCAAAGACTTGGTTCCTTTCAAATTAATTATGTCCTGTTTCTGATATGTAAAATAATTACAGGTGCACTGGATTTTTATACTCTGGGTAGGCAGGTAGGGAAGAGAATCTCTAAATGAAATAAATATGCTGTTAAATTTTATGAGTGGCTTAAATATTGTCTTAATATTGTAATTATGCAGTGTTCTATCTACTTCAACTAATATTCCTGTAATGTACAATGTGGCTATGGCATTTTTCTAATATTAATTTACAAAAATATTATTTAGTAGCAAATTTTGTAAATAGTTTTTTCTTTTTTTTGTAGCCTTTCATTATTAAGGTATTACATATAATTTCATAGTCATTCTTCGGTGCTTAATCATCAAAGTACTCTTAGGACCCTATGTTTGAGGGTGCTAATAACTCTTAGTTTTTGTGTTGGATGGCATGAGTTTGTGTATGTATGAATGTATGTAAGAATTATCCTGGTCATGTGACACATTAGGTTGTTCCAGGCCACCACTGTATAGTGAATCATCTCCCCCCCCCCATTTATAGATGCGTGTAATGGTTAAATAACTTTTTTAAGCAGTCATATGTGTACACAAATGATGTAAATGAAACATTCATTATTAAGTCAAATATATATACACAAAAAGAAAACAAATAAGTCATATTATAACAAAAAGTGTTAGATCTGATTATAGTATCAGAGGGGAGGTTTCAGTTAAAGATATACCGATTATGCCTCCAGTTTGTGATGACAAGTAGCTAATTTTATGAATGTTCCATTCAGGAAATTAAGACCTGACTGAAGATATGAGGGTTCTGCACCATGGTATCGGCTGATGGAAAAGAAGGATTCTGATGCTTCCCATACACTGTCAAAATCCTTGTCATCCATCAACCAATACCACAGTGCAGAACCCAACAAAAATACTTAAACAATGTAATAGTAGAATGAATCCTTACAGTTTGAAGAATAAATGAGTTAGAAGTAAAACGGGTGTGTAATATTATTAAGAAAGAGACTCGTAAGAAAAAAAATATGGAAGGCATTTCTGACGGAATCAATCCACCTAGACCTTGTTTTTTCTCTGGGTCTTTTTCTTGCATTCTTGGGATCATACATCTGTTTTACTAAACTTTCATCTCTCATTCTGTGTTCAGTGACCATACCACCTTACATTAACCCTGCTCAGACATTCTTGAATGCAAACAGGATCCAGTTCTTTCCTATTGTCTTCATTTTTAATATGATTCTGCAATTGATGCCATTCATTCACTCCCTTGATCTTTCCCAGAACTCTCATATCTGTGGTCTCTAATCTCTGATCAAGTGCTTTATTTCTAACCAAACTCTTAGATCTATAACTTAAAATTGGTTTCAACACTGTCTCATATACTACTATTCATATTTCCGAATTAGTTTAGTGCATTGGCTAATTTTTCCCTTATTCCATATAAATTTATTCAACTGGCTCCCATCCATATAAGCTTTGCTTATTCTGCTATATATTTCTAGATTTAGCTTGCCATCTTCACTAAAATCTGTGCTTCATCATCATTAAATTTCGACATGTGCCTCAAGAGATGTACAGGATATGATAGTACTACATGAAAAATTTACATCATTACTAACTTCCTATCTACAATTTTACTCCAAATCAATCTGTTACCTGTCAAGACACCTCACTAAAATCTGTGCTTCATCATCATCATATTCCTGACATGTGGCCCCAAGGGGTATACAGGACATGATAGTACTACACGAAAAATTTACATCATTACTAAATTACTATCTACAAATTTACTACAAATCAATCTGTTACCTGTCCAGACACCAAAATGTCAGATCTTATATTTCTGTCTTCTTAGGCACTTTTTATCATATCAATTCACCTATATCTTGGTCTTCCTCTGGGTCTTTTCCCTACAAAACTGGCAGAGACACTTGTTTTGCTAATCCTCTACCATTCCGTTTAAGTGACCATACCACTTGACATTAGCTCTGGTAACACTAAATCTGTGCCTAAATAGTTGAAATGTTTTACTTGTTCTATGGGCTCTCCATTCAGAATGTTATTATTATTCATGACACCTCCAAGGAGTCCGAAGACTCCTAGTGGGAAGACACCTACTGTACAATTTTCCGTCTCCACTACTACACAGGACTTCTACTACCAATCATCTACATCAATGGCATCTACTGCCCACAAACACAGCTAGTATTTTTTTTGTCTGTAAATTGCGTGTGTTCTGAAGGGCCGATTTGTCTGTATGGCGGTTGAAAAATCAGAGTTTCCGGGAGAAAAAAACGCTGCTACCTCCGTATGAGATCGGCTAACTCATTCGATTGAAAAAGTCCATATAAAGATTCCTCTCGTAATGACGAGAATCGAACTTAGGCCTTTTCTAATCGAAAAGCGCAACTTACCGTCGTTCTTCCAATTGCGCTACAGAGGAATATATGTTGCTGAAGCTTTCTATGTTCCTGCCTATTTACATAGTTTTGGTCTTTTTATTTCTGATTTTCATGCCAAATTTGTTACAGCTGTATTTCAATTTTAGTTATAGAATCCAGAAGACTTGCACTAGATGTTTTTAGGAGTACAACGTCATCTGCATAAAGCAAAGAGCCAAGTTTGACATCTCCAATTCTAATATCAGGCACGATGACACTTTCTTTCATAATGTAATCCATATAGATGAAAATAAGAGTAAAAGTAATGTACATCCTTGTCTTATCCCTGATTTGACATCACACCATCTTCCTGTATTTCCTTCAATTCTAACTGCTAACTTATAACTTAAATAAAGACTATTTATTGCTCTGTATAATGTTCCATTTACCAGATATGACTGTAGTGTTTTTGAAAAGCTTTTCTCCTGGCACCTTGTCATATGCTATTTCCAGATGTACTAAACTTAAATACAGATCCTTGTCATATTTCCATGATTTCTCAGCTATTTGTTGTAAAGTGAAAGTGTGATCCTGACAGCCTTTATTTGACTTGAATCCAGCTTGATCTTCTCCAAGTTTCTTGTCCACAATTTTTCTCAACCTCATTTTAAGTATGCTTGTATAAATTTTACCTGGAATACTTAGTAGAGATTCCTGTATAATTCTCATATTCACCTTTATTCCCTTTTTTTATGCAGGGGAACTATAATAACTGTACTCCAATCAATTGGAATTCAACCGTCTGAGCAGGTTCTCTGAATTATGCAGTGTAGCGACTCCAAAAGTTTTATACCCCCACATTTAAACATTTCTGATCCAATATCATCTACTCCAGGATATTATAAGTATGTCTGAAATAATTATTTTATAAAATTTTTAAATGAATTAGTATGCAATAGAACAGTAATTGAAAATGTCCACCAGTCTGTCTACTTATCAATAAATTTTGAATATGTTTGATATAAAAAAAAAAAACCCACTGCAAACCAGAACTGTGAAGCAGCTGCTAAAGTATATGAAATTAGACCTGAAGTGGTGAAATATGACAGAAGTGTTACAGTTGCCACAGTGCAAGAATCTAATACAGGATAATTTGAAGAACTTGTCATTCCAATAAAATAAAAATAATATGAGAATTATAGCAGAATTTCCTTATTTGGTATTTCAGGAAAAATGTATGCAATCAGACTTAAAAAGATCACAAAAAATGTTGAAGAGAAAATAATGGAAGAACAAGCGGAGTTTGGTATAGCCTCTTCAAAAAGGAGACAAAAGCTTAGTAAAAGTGAGAGAAAGACACCCATTTGACAAATTTTACCAAGTTAATGCATTAGAAGGATGAAATGCAGGAGCTGATCGTATTAGAGATCTGAATAACAAACCAATTTGCAGGAAATGTTAAGAATGCTAATACCTCTTGAAATAATACAAATAATGATAATGAAAAGATCCACATTTTATATAAAAAAAAGCAAGGCAAATAAAGATTTGGTCATAAGGCAAAATAATATTTGCCATAGGCCCAAAATATATGCTAATCATATGAAAGATACCACAGGAATGGGCAGAATGTATGACAGTTCTGTTGTATAAGGTGGTGCAAAAAACTGATGTGTCTAACTACTGACTTGTCACCCTCTCTTTGCGAATGCAGAGAGAGAGAGAGATTCTGAAATGTTCAGACAGATGAGACTGAATAGTGACAAGAGGCTGATAATAATGGACAACTTGAACTGTGGAAGCATTGACTGGAAGCAGGAAATCTCATGTGTGAGTAAGGGGATCTAATTTCATGAATTACTTAGGGGAAATTATCTTATGCAGCATGTAGTTGAAGCAACATGGGGCTTGAGTGTTATAGCTAACAATATGTATAATTAGCTATAATTATACATATTATAATTATAGTGGATATACAATGATGACAAAAGATGTGACTGCAATGCCACCAGTTCGGGAGAGTGATTATGTTTTTCATGTGGGGAGTGGTTAAACAGGTACAAGCTTGTGTGGAATTAACAAGCAGGGAAAATTAAGCAAATTAGATAAATTAAGCACAGTAATGATATATTAAGGAAACAGACTGACAATGTGCAACAACTCGATCAGTTGAATGGGAGAGAAATCAGTTGTGTCTGGGATTTGATCAGGAATCAATTACTTCTGGTAATGTCAGATTGTATTCCTAAGGTTTGGAGAATAAATAAAGTACTAGTGAAATGGATACATGGAATTATGCAGGAATTTCTGATAAAGAGAATGTTATGGAGAAGATATAAAGAACAAAGTACCCATCAACCAGGGCCGCCCCATCCAGTAGCATATTTTGCTGCTCCTTCTCCCTTATTTTTCGTATAGTTTATTCCAACTTTGCTACCCCAAAAAAACTTGCCGCCCCTGCAAATGCACATCTTGCACCGTCGGTGGAGCTGGCCCTGCCATCAACATCACAAGGAATATAAAGTGCAGGCTAGAATCTCATGTTGAAGGTTTAATGGAATATTTTCAGGACTGGGAAAGGTTAAAACTAATTTTAATGCTTCTAATATTTCATCTGTCATTGACATCTACAGGGATTACAAATAACTTTTGTAACAACACACTCAAATACAATACAATACAATACTAAGAGAAACATGTGGGCGACTCTAAAGTCCTATCTATCTGGTGCACCTTCTATGGGCGTCTGTAGGTAGCCTAGGATGTAACATGAGATCGCTGATAATTATCAGTGATCCTATTAAACATCAATTATAATTAATGTTTCCCAAATTTTGGGAAGTTTTATGCAACCGTATTTATTTAAATCCAGTTGATTTTTGAGTGCTGCCACAGATTCTAAAAACAGTCTTTTTTTTTTAATTTACTATGGTGGAACATGGTGGTTTTTCTCCAGGAGATCCTGTGGGTTGTATCCAAAATAGGGTCTGCAAGGCCAGATTGACCTTGCAGATGTATGTCTTGATTGCAGATGTATGATTTGTATTTTATTTAATGGATGGTTGCTGATCTGCCTGTCTATCCAAAGTAAGCCAGCTTGCAAGAACAAGATACGCTATATACTCCAAGTGCTGATAGAGGAGGGAGCTGATCATTGGTGGAATAGATAAGTATTAGTTTTATGGTGGGGCTTAAATGCTATGTGGAGGTTGTACTTTTTAAGGATCTGGCTATTTTGTCTGATGTGCCATGGATGTAGGGTATGGTGATGGCATTTCTGAAGTTCTTCTGAAGAGATGGCCAGGGAATGGTGGAGGAACTGATTATTTTTTTAATTCTGTAATCTTTGTAGCCATTGGAAAGGAAGGTGTTGTGGTTGAGTTCAGTTGAAAGGGAGGTTCCACTGGAACAAAGCTTGTGGGCTCTATTGGTTAGAGTTATAATAATGCCATATTGTTGAGAGAGGTGTGGTGGTGGGAAGGTTTGTGAATGTATCTGCCTGTGTGAGTAGGTTTTCTATATACAAAAACTAAAGGTTACCATTAGTAACCATTGTTACTAATGTGTCTAGGAAAGATAAACTATTGTTATTTTCCTTTTCCATTGTAAACTGGATTCTTGGATGTAGGCTATTGAGGTGACTGAGGAAGGAGTCTAATGTGTCTGGGTCATGAGGCCAAATAGAGAACACATCATCTTAGCCAGATAGAAGGTTTGAGAGGGTATGAGTCTATGGCTCATTTTTCAAAATTCTCCATGTTAAAATTGACAATAAGGGGGTGAGAGGGGGGGGGGGACTCTTAGCGGTTCCCTCTATCTGTTTGTAGATTTTGTTCTTCTAAGAAAAATAACCAGAACTGATGGCAAAGGAAAAGAGCTCTAAGATGTCAGAAGGAAAAATGTTTTTTAAGAGTGCTAAGGTGTCATTTAGGGAAATATTGGAAAACAATGAGATGATGTCAAAGCTCATCAATATGTCTGTATTATTTAAAGTTAGATTCCAATGCTTCCAATATTTGTCTCAGTGACTGAGACGAAAAATAGGAAAAAAAGGCTAGAAAGGTGGCAAGTGTAGTGAGGAAAGAGCAATTGGCATATGAAAACTGACTGGCTGAAGCAGTAAAACAAAGCACTAGGGAATTCTTATGTTGCTAATAGAAAAAAGGGTGAATATGGAAGACTGACTTTAGTTGCTGGAGTTGGAACATCAATCACATCTGCTCCAGGTATAGAGGAAATATTTAATGAGTATTACATTAGTGTTTTTCATGTAAGGAGAACTAAGAGTGGTGCTGAATAGCAATAGGAAGGAGGACAAAAGACTGACAGTTCAAAAATGGGAAGTATTTAAAATATTAAGAAACCTTGATGTAATAAAGCTGTGGGAGTGTATAGGATATCGTAATGTACATTAGGGGAACGTTCAAAAGAGCTGGCAGTGCCCTTGACTTGGTGGTTCATCAGACAGCTGGCAACAGGAATAGTTCTAGGAGAGTGGAAAGAAGGAAAAGTAGTGTCACTGTCAAACTATAGGGTATGGATATCAAGTGTAGCAGTGAAGGAGTTAGAGAGACAATATAAATCTGGATTGATGAGAATGGAAAACATTTGCAAAAGCAGCATCAGTTTCTTAGGGGAATGTCATGTTTTACCAGCTTGGTTTCATTTATTACAGGGTGACTAGTTTATTGGATGGGGGAGAGAGTTGCTTATACATTGATTTATTTAGATTTTCCTAAAACATTTGATTGAGTATTACATGATACTACTGTTGAAAGTGACCCAGATGGGGGATGGATAGATATTTTGAAATGACTAATAGGAGCTAGTGAGTTGTGTATTGAGTGCAGTATTGTGAAAAGGGAAGGTAAAGAAAGAGTGGGAGGTCACAGAGTTCTGTTCTAGGATATATCAATAATACAGTTCATGGTGGGAAAGAGGATATTCAGCTGTTTGCTAATGATGCCAAATTAGGAAGATGAATGCAAGACAGTTCTGATGTGTTGTTGTTGTTGCTGCTATAAGAAGATTTCAATAAGTTGGTGCCTGAGGTAAAGAATGTGAATCAGCAATGCTTTTCAGTTATGACCAATGCACATATCTGATATCTCTATCCAGTTTCAACCAAAAACTACATGTGGTAGTGGAAATGGCAGCTATTTCCGGAAGTATTAAGAACACAGAGATACTTCTTATTTAAGGATATCATAAACGAATAGGAAACAGATCAAGGATGCAACATTTTTCGAGAAAATCATAAGCTAGAGTCTGACAAGAATAGCAGTAGTATTGAACTTTAAACACACGCACGCATGCAGAGAGAGAGAATTTGATTAAAATCAGTTGGTTTAATTTTTATTTTGATTAATTGGTTTTGAATCCAATTATCAATTTTAATTCTCGTAGAATTAAGTTTCTTAGGGCTGAGGCTTAATTCTACGAGAATTAAAATTGATAATTGGATTCAAAACCAATTAATCAATTTTAAAATTAATTTTAATAAAATTAAAAATAAAATTCAAAACCAAATTAATCAAGATGTACGTCTCTCAAATTTGAGACTACCCCAAATTTGAGAGACGTACATCTTGAGAACTTCAGCCCACCGGCCAAGAATACCTAATTTAGCCCACTAGGGGGCACCATCAGAACTTTAGGAAAAACAGTAGTTTCCTCGCTTCGACCTCAATTGCTGTTTTTAGTGCCTGCGTGCACATGTCTTAATCTTATGTTCCCGTGAAGATGGCAACGTGATGTTGACGAAATATAGGAAGTATATATTAAAGTTTATTTTAATTTATATTCCAGTATACATTGTGAATTCCTTAAGTTATTTAGAAATCATGTGCAACCAATGTATAAGCCTTTCTACAAGAATTACTATCATCCATGGAGATTCTGTCGCATTCAAGGACTGTCAATACGGTAAACTTAAGCTGAAGTTATCGAGACAACTGAATCGTTTGACCTTAATGCTGCCGGGGATAATCAGGTAATCCCAAATTGTGTTTAGAATTACCTGATTATCCCCGGTTATTACCTGATTAGCACCATTTCTTTTCACAGAAGGCTCTCCGAATTTATAACTGTGCTAGCTTCGCTTTGCTATGAGAACAAATTACTACCACGTGCGTTCTCCTAGCTGATGCAAACAAAGCTATTCGGGCGTTAGAGGAAGAGCTTTTCAACACGCTGAATCACGAACTTTGGTCAATTCTATATGACATCTCGTGCACTTTGGCAGATAATGAATTTGAGAAAATATGGACATATCAGGAAATTTGATAATTTAAAAAAGAACTCTACCTCCGAACCAAAACTACCACTCAACGCGGAAGTCAACCTTTCTTCCTGATATGAAGACATATCAAGATTCCATTATCCCGAAACACTCAACACTCTTGCATGGCCACAATTTCGACATTGCTCCTAGAAAAATACCAGCCGAAGAAACTATGATCCAGATTGAATGCGGTATCCGCCACCTTCCAAACTACATTGTCAACAATATTAGACTGGATATGGCATGTGTTCTCACGAAAGCAATACCACCAAAAACCAACATATCCAATAGTGAATAAAAGGCGCTACAGGAAATGAAGAAAGACAAAGAAATAGTAATCACCAAAGCGGATAAGGGGAACGCCACCGTAGAGCTCAACCATATTGACTACACAGGTAAGCTTAATGCTTTATTATTAGATCGGGCTATTTACCTCCCCATTGAATACAATCCCAAAAACTCACAAATTAGAAAACTCCATAGGCTCTTTAAGGTCACTTCTTGGCCTGTGGAAGTTACTAACAAATTAAAACCTTTTAACTCTAGACCCCCCCGTATATATGGGCTCCCAAAAATACATAAACAAAATGTGCCATTACGTCCCATAGTGGATGGCATTGATTCCCCCACGTAGAAATTAGCCAAACATTTAGCCAAAGCGCTGATACACTATACTGGCAACACACCATCACACTTCAAAGCCAGTGTAGAAAACCTTACACTCCAACATACTGACATAATGGTCAGTTTTGACATCTCCTCCTTATTCACAAACTCCCACTCAAGGAAACCTTAGAGCTCATCCAAGCCAAATTTCCTCCCGACATCTCAGCCCTATTTCAGTTCACAATGAACTCAGGCTATTTCGTTTGGCTGGGAAAATTCTAAAAACAGATAAAGGGGACAGCCATGGATTCACCACTCTCCCCACTTCTGGCCAACTTCTTCATGGAGACTTTTGAAGAGAAAGCCTTAAACTTTGGGAGACATACACCTTGAGATCTTTAGCCCAACAGCCAAGAATATCTAATTTAGCCCACTAGTGGGGGGGGGGGGTCACCATCAGGACTTTAGGAAAAACAGTTGTTTGCTCGCTTCGACCTCAATTGCTGTTTTTAGTGCCTGCGCGCACGTGTCTTAAGCTTATGTTCCCATGAAGATGGCAACGTGATGTTGGCGAAATATAGGAAGTATATATTAAAGTTTATTTTAATCTATATTCCAGTATACGTTGTGAATTCCTTAAGTTATTTAGCAATCATAACAATCAGTATTGCTTAATATTTTACTTTCACAATTAAATGTTTTACTACTCTATCATTTTATTATATATAATATTTTTGCTTTGCAATGATCCACTCGTTTACCAACATGGTATTGTCATGAATCAACTGCTGCAGAGTGTGATCTCTGTGTTTGACATTTACCTCTGAATTATAAACTGTCTATAATTATTTATTATTTTATTTTATATTTGTTAATAATGGCAGATAAAATTCGAAGTGCCAGCAAAGGTTGGTCGATTGGTAGAGCCTCTGCTACTAATGACTCAGTTAAGTAAGTTTGAGCGCGGTTAGTAGTTGGAAGGGGACCAATCGTTCGATGCTGTTGGCACACTCTCCCTCGATGAGTTCTTGGACTCCCTGGAGGTGTCTAATAATAGTAATAGTAATAAAATGCTTTTCCTATATGTTGCGAGATCATATTGGTGAGGTATTTCGCCAAGTTGGAAGTCGGTGAATCTCTTCCATCTACTATTGGTCTTAAAGGTATATCTCTCTTATGGATCTTTGGAACACCATATAATCTTGGTATCAAAGGATGTTTTGATTGTAAGTATTTTTTAAGTTCTTCCATCCAATAACTGAATAATAAAAAAAATGTGGTGTAATCACAGAAATATATCTTTTGAACCAATTAGCCACAGAAGTCTATGCCTGCAAGTAGCTTAAAAATATCAAAGCGCTTTACATCGATCAAGTCTCATGAGAACTGTACAAAAATAACCTTTAACATAAAATACATAGAGTATGTCTATGTATTTTATGTTAAATATTAATGTAAATAACCTTATGGGAATTGATTGTATTTACTGTTTTGACTAAAATTTCTAGAATTTCAAAAACAAAGGCAATGCTTTGCCATCGGAAGTTTGTATAATAACTATATATAAGAGCGCAAGGAAGTTGTTTACGATTAAGTGTGTGAGAAAGTTATTTGCGAGCTCTGCGCATGAACACCTTCAAAGTTAGTATCAAAGAGATCCACTAGTTTCAGAGAAGTTTCTGCTGCCCAACAAGACAAGGAAAAAAGAGTGCATGGAGGAGATGAAAGAACGGGTCAGTCTTAACAAAAAGATCAAGGAGAACTGCCGATTTCTTTGGGATTTACAACCCTTGGTGCAAGGTCCCGAGAATGCGAAAATAAAAGGGGACTAAGCCGAACTTTGTGAAGAAAGTCCAGGTCCAGTTGACGAGAGAGCAAAGGTGAGGTCCAGTTACCGAAGAAAGGAGAGGTGAGGCGCAGTTATCAAGAAGGGAGGCAAGCTGCAGTTACCAAGAGGTGAGGCGAAGAGCTGTTACCGAAGAGAGCCAGAGGCAGTCGGACCCAGAGGACCTGACTTTACGGCGAACCCAAGGCAGAGGAAAAATTGGGAGAACAGCCAAAGCGAAGTGCCGGTCGGATGTCCTAGTGCTGCAGGAAGTCAACCGAAGCCAAAAGCCGCAGAGTGATCTTCAAGCCTGTATGCTGAAACTTCTTGCCTGAGCTATTGAGTACCAGGAAGATTGCAGTCCAAGACCTGCTGATATTCCGACAGAACACCCCCTGAAACAAGACTCTCTGGACGGAAACCTAAAGCCTGAGATGAAAGAAAAACCATAGTGACTTTGATGAAGGACTTTTGGAAGGTGTCGTGACAAAGAGCCTCTGTAAATGTGTTACATCCTTTTATGTACATTCATTTTGTAATCTATGAGATATGTCATAGATGGACTGATAAGAAATAATAAGAAGAAATATCTATAAGAGAGTTCTCTGATTTGTTGTTAACTGGAATATAAATTGTAAGATAACTTGCCATAGCTAGTTAATCTCTTTAGAAGTAAATTAGTCTTGGCAATCTGATTTTTTTTAGCAGAGAAATTACATTGTATAGTCATTTAATATTGAAAAGGGAAAGTTTGTTTCTTTATACCAAAAGTATAAGATAGGCAGAAATAGAGTAACCTCCCTATCACTTATTTAATGTACTTTGTTTCTGTTGTAAATAAACGTGTTTTAATTATATGTCGATAGAGTACCGCATGATTGTTTATTTTACAATGCACTGTTCCTAAATAAATGCAAACTTAAGAGCGAGAAACCAAGTAAGATAGCCGAAGCGTATAGTTAAGTGCAAATAGACCACGACTGCTTGTGTAAAGTTTTACTGAAGGAATTTGTGTTAGAGAAAGAGAGAGAGAAATCAACCGGCCGTATTACTGAGTTTCATGCCAATTAAAAGATACTGGTAGCACAGTCTTATCCAAATAAATGTGCTAGTATCCATAGGCATAAAACTCATAGTGCGAAAGGTAGATAAACTAAGCACGCAATAGTAAGAAGGAACAGTGAGAATAAGAAAGGAGGATATATAAAATTAATAATAATGGTGGCTTATAAATAGCAAGTAATAGCACACAGTTTACAGTGCTGTTGCCCCCGTGAAAGGAAGTCATACAAACCTATTACATTACATACTAAGATTAAAATTGTTATATTTAGTGACGATAGTGTATTGAACACCACTGTTTTTACAGTTTTTGAAAGTGAAGACAAAGCTCTCAGTGAACTTAAGTGTTATACTAGTTAATTCTACAGTTCTTTGTAAATGTGACAATTTATTGCCAAATTGGAAAACTTTTAATGGTGTAGATAGATTGTTTGGCATATGCCCTTAAGCCAAGTTATTCAAAATAACTTTTTCAGTTTGCATATCTGAGTAAATAAATGTTTTTTATGTTATTTATGCATTACATTTAACTACAGATTAAAAAAAAAAATGGCAACGATTTGCTACGTGAAGAAATTCACTACATGCTGGCGGCCTGGAACATAACACGTCATATGACCGAGGTATGCCTGTTTCATTATTATTATCATTATTAAGATACAATTATTATCATGAAGATAATAATTCTGAGATAAAATAATCATTTTTTTATTATATCTAGAATAAAGAATGAGAACTTGGTTTGATAAGTTCAAACCAGCTATGCATATTCATACATAATCAGAGGAAAGGGAAAGAATGGGAGAGGCCAGTTTAGTGGAGCAGCATTCAGAGAAATAAGTATAGAAAAGACATAATGCAGCAACAGAGATTCTATGAGAAAGTGACTGAAGGTAGTCACTGAGAGAGGAATCATCTATTAAGGAAACAGCTCTATTCTGAATACATTCAATTGAGATTTAGATGAGATTTGAAAATGTTGAGTAGAAGAAAAGTATTGTTTAGAATAACAAAAAGGCAAGCTTTTTTTTTTTTTTTTTTTTTTGAGGAAGGATACAGACATGACAGGAGATTGTGCCAGAATAGGCTAGATATGAATATTAATACAAGAAGAGAAAACTGATTTTAGGTGATGAGAAGCATACTGTCAAAAGTCAGAGAGAGAGAAAAGTGTGGTCTTTCTTCTGGAAGATAAGACAGGACTGCTTTTTAGTGGCATTGAAACTAGCCAGGTTATCCTTACCCACTTGATAATGCCTAGGACTTTGGTTTAAGACAGTGATTAAAGAGGAACTTGAAGCCAGAATCACCTGAGCAATATTAGATATTGCAAATGAATAAGAGGAATGGAAAGTCTGTCATCTGTAAAGCTATGAATAGCACTAAAAGTTAGAGGTCACTGATGTCATACATCTGCAATCACAACTATGGTCAATCTAGCCTTGAAGACTATGTATTGGATACAACCCACAAGATGGATCTCTTGGAAGAAAAACACCATGCTCCACCATAGTAAATTTAAAAAGGAAAGAATGTTTTTAGAATCTGCAGCACTCAGAAATCAATCCAAATTTAAATAAATAGGGATTAATAAACTTCCCAAAATTTGCAAAACAATAATTGTCAGTAATCCCACTTTAATCCTCTGCCACCTGCAAATGCCCATAGACCATGAACCAACTAGATAGAGCTTCAGCATCACTGATGTGTTTCATTTAGTACTGTGTTGTCTTTGCATGTGTTACAAGAGTTATTTGTAATCCCTGAAGATGTCTCATTGACTGAGATAAAATTAGTTTTTAATCCTTTCCTAGTGCTGTAAATATTCCATTAAACCTCCAACGTGAGATGCAAGACGAGAAGGATGGACTAGATGTTAAATCATAAGCTCTGGTCAATTTTCTTGATTTCTTACAGTTATGTGGTTATCACAGTTATCAAACTAGATAACTGAGATAAACAGTTATCAAACTGTTATCTCAGTTTGATAACTGTTATCTCAGTTGGAAGAGACCACATGTTTAAGATATAGCGTGTAAATAAGAGCTAAAATTTGTGTTGCTATTGGGAAATATTTTATTACTGTTTAAAAACCTGGCAATAGAGTACCTTGCAAACAATTGAAAAGGTATGTGGTATCTTAACCTTGGTATTGAAAAACTTATCTGTTTCCATTCATACAAATGGAAATCTCAGCGTGTTGTAAAGTAATAGTTAACATCTCTACCATCTTAGCCAACACAATAACTATTAAAATCTGAGAAAGAGAACCATTTTCTGTTACAAATATCCAACTGTAACAGTGACAAAGTTGTAGATTCATTTGGATGCAAAAGTGAGCAAACTATTTTAACTCAACTTACTGCTCTTTGAAACTTCAACATCAGTATTAACTTTAATATTGTACTATTTAAGGGTAATAGTGATACTATACCTTTGTGAGGTTGAAGCAGGACTGTTAGGAATTGAATCACCGACAACTGAAGCTGCTTTTGATTTTGTTTCTTGTGAGGGCTCTTCACCACTTTCTGTCTGTTGACTTGATGACAATGCATCCTTTGAAGCTATAAAAAGAGTTGTAGTTTCTATTATTTCACTATCAAGAGTTGCCATCTGATGAGATTTCTCTTTTTGATCTCCCTCTTCCTCATCTACTTCTTCATCTTCTTCCTCCTCCTCCTCCTCTTCTTCTTCTTTAAGTTCTCCTTGTGGTGGCTGAGATAAGGGTGTTGATGGTGTTGTCTCTGATGCTTCAGAAGAATGAACAGATTCGGCAGGTGGAAGGAGGATGGATGCTTCTTTAGGGTTGGAAGGATTATCAGACTGCATGAAAATTTATTGAGAGAAATTTATCAAAAAATAGTGTAACAATTCAGAAGAGAAATCAATATTTACAAACAGAAATACAATTATTTCATTTAATGGGAAATCAGCAACAGGTTGGTAATGAGCAACAGGTTGCTCATTACCAACAAAAGGAACTTACAAAAACTTACAAAAGGAAAGACCAAAAAAGGAGAAATTCTGACTTGGAAACTTTGATATATCAAAAGTGAACATATGAATGAGCAACACATTTAAGATGAAAAGAGTAAAAAGATGATGTAATTAGGGACAGTGACATAAGTACAGCTCAAAGAAGCTGATTTTTTTTTATTTATTTATTTTTTTTTTTTTATTAAAGGAAAAGTAGGTGTTTTGCAAATTGAAGATGAAAATGAATATTGGTGAGGTTGAAACAAAGACTTACATACATTTATGAAGTGATGAAAGTTTTTGTGGGGCTGACTTCTATATGTAATCCAAATCACTTTGCTAACTACTTTTCATGACTAGTGAGCTGAAATTGGAATATAAAATATAAAATGAGCTGAAATTGGAATATAAAATATACAATACAATACAAGTCGAACACATCCTGGTGAGCAGTGTTATCACTGCTAATTAGTTTAATTCCCATCAGTTGTCCATTATATGATCTACTGGCTAATATACAAAATAGCTTTAATTTTAAAACTACACCATGAAAAGAATGAAATATTGGGTCTCACCAGAATATCTCATGGCACTCTGAAAACATCAGTCATATTGCATGCTGGAAGAAAAAAGTAAACCAGGTCTTTCTACATCCCAACATGGTTTATGGCTACTTAGGTTTCTAAGCAAAATGGTGATATAACTGGATGATGCAGCTTGTATACGAGTGGAGACAAGACACATCATTCACACTTCAATTTCAGCTGTTGCACAGCAATAAGTGAAATTGAAGTATGCACAAGAAGACAGTTTGACATTAAAATTCAAGTGTAGAGCAGGGATATACACAGTTTTGACTACTAGTTATAAATTCATGTGGACCACAATATTGATTAAATCAGCATTAAACCTGATATTAAAATTGGATATATTAACTAAGTACATGGCTGTATACAAATAATACAGCAATCCCTTGATTAATGTGTTCTTTAAAACAGTCACATTAATCGAAAATGCACTAATCGAATATAATAACCTATGGGGAAAAGTATAATTTATTCCTCAAACTTCTTATTTCTACTGAAGTATCACTTGACCCTTAATTTTTTTTTATAAAAGAATTAGGATATATCTCAAGGCCTATTTAAAGCAAACCATGAAGATGAAACACAATGAAAATATTCAGAATATAAATTTATTATTCTACTTCTTAACGGAATTTTATACTGAGCTCTATGAAGACAAAGATCGTGACATCCAAGAATCATCTATGGATAACTCCAATGAGGAACAACACGATGCCCCTGAGATCTTACAAGGCGAAGTGGAAATGGCACTGCGAGAAATGAAGAATGGAAAGGCCCCCAGTAGCAGATGGAATTATGGTAGGCTTCTTAAAACTGGGAGAAGAGGAAGCCCTGTCATCAAACAGCTGACTAAACTCTTTAATAAATGCCTAAAACAGAAAAACATTCCAAAAAATTGGAAAAATTCACTTCTAATATTAATTTTTAAAAAAGGCAATAAGGAAGAAATTAAAAACTACAGATCTATAAGCTTACTCCTCACCATATACAGGGTGTTCGGGAGAAATTTGACAGTTTCGTAAGGAAAAAGAAAATCTTCTTTGTATCTATTCAATTTAATGAATTGACAAAAAAACATTACAGGCAGAGTTAATTACAATACTATCAACAAGATTTACTCAAAATAACCACCATTAGCATCGATCACAGCTTCAATTCTGCTTCGGAACCTCGAACAAGCTGATGCTACAGTCTCCCTGGGAAGGGCCGCAAAAACTGTTTTAATTTTATCCATTAACTGGGCTTTTGTATTACTGGAAGTGCGATTGGTGTCTTTTTCAACTGCGCCCCATACAAAATAATCCATGGGGTTAAGGTCTGGGGAGTTTGGAGGCCAAACATTTGGACTGGTGAAGTCGTAGAAATTTTCAGACAACCATTTTTGACTTTTCCCAGAGGTGTGGCAAGGGGCCGAATCCTGCTGCCATACATACGGCCTACCATTGGCTACCCTTGTTATCCAGGGCTTGACTACAGTTAGCAACTCCACGAACAAAGCCCGAATTCCAATGCCAGGGTTCTTCAACACCTGTTCCTGCAGATTTGCGAGGAATTCTGCTGTACGAACGCAATCAGATCGTCTGCTAGGGATCTTTCTTCTTGCTACATCCTCGTAGTCACCATTGCAAGTCTCTAGTTCATGCCTGATTGTTTTTACTGTATTCAGGGAGCATTGGGCAGCAGTCGTAATATCCTTATTTTGATGGCGGGCACGAATCATCATGATACAAGTTATTCTCTTCCATGATTCAGGTGGGTTCCAGCTATCCATCCTTTCTGACATCTTGTATATGAATGAAGAAGGGTCCAAACTTTTAAATGAAGAGAAGTGTGTGTTAATACATGTAACTTACGGAAAAATATAATTAATTATAAATATGTCAAATTTATCCCGAACACCCTGTATAAAGTTTTCACAAAAATTATAAATAATAGAATAAAATCTAAATTAGAGGGAATGCAATCCTGTGAACAAGCTGGATTTAGAAAGAATTACAATACTTTGGACCATTCACACATTAAGACAGCTCATTGAAAAGTCCACTGAATACAATAAACCCTTATTTCTGGCCTATATAGACTATGAAAAAGCATTTGATTCAGTTAAAACATCTGCAACACTAAAACACTTGAAACCCAGGGAACTGAGAAACCATATATTGAAACACTAAAACATATTTACAATAATGCAACTTCTGTAATTAAATTATATAAAAACAGTGAAAAGTTCCCAATACAAAAGGGCATCCGGCAAGACGACACCATATCTCCCAAATTATTTACAACTGCACTAGAGAAATTCTTTAGAAGCCTTGATTGGGGAACAAAAGGAATAAACATAAATGGAGAAAGACTGCATCATCTGAAATTTGCAGATGATATTGTCCTAATAGCAGATAATCTTGAAGATCTGGAAGAAAGGCTAAATCAGCTAAATGAAGCCTCCAGAGTAATTGAATTAAAAATAAATAGAGAAAAAAAAATAATGATGAATAAATATATTAACCATAGAACTGTCAAAGTTGAAAACCATGAAATATAACAAGTTACTTCATATGTGTATTTGGGCCAATTGTTATCCTTTGAGGAGTGCCAAAGAAAAGAAATTGAACGAAGAATTCACATTGGATGGATAGCTTATGGGAAAATGAGAGACATATTCAGAAGTGACATCCCTATGACTCTAAAAAGGAAAACTTTCGACCAGTGCATGCTTCCTGTCCTAACATGTGGAGGAGAAACAGACTTTAACAGAAGCCCTAAACAAAAAGCTGAGAACAACACAACATCACATGGAAAGAAGTATACTAAAAATAACATTAAGAGATAGGAAGACAAATACCTGGATAAGATCTCAAACAGGTGTCACGGATATTGTAAAATACATTACAGGCTAAGTGGAGATGGACTGGCCATATTGCCAGATGCAGTGATAAGAGATAGACTAGAAAAACAGCAAAGTGGAGACCAATGGATGGAGCAAGACAAAGAGGAAGATCAAGAAGAAGGTGGAGGGATGAACTAGAACAAATTGCAGGAGTGAGATGGATGGGAGAGGCAGAAAACTGAGTGATCTGGAAAATCATGGGGGAGACCTTCGTCCAGCATTGGACAGAACGAAAAAGTTGAAGAAGAAGAAGAACTAAATTATTTCATCCTGATGAGCGATTGTTTTAAAATAGTTAGACATAAAAATGTACAGAGAGAAAATTCTATAATAGAATGATATTAAATAGAATTGAACTACATATAACTCCATTACTTCGTACAAACTAGGCTGGATTCCTCAAAAACCTGGTACTCTAGAACACACTCACTGCATCAGAAGACTAATAGAAGTTTCAAAGGGCAAGAATCTACCATTGCTTTTAAACTTTATTGACTTTACTAAAGCATTTGATTCTGTTGAAAGGGAATGACTATGGGAAACACTCAAATTTAATGGCATTCCACTTAAACTTATCAGGCCACAGTACTAGTTAACGGAGACAAAACACACAGTTTTCCCATCACCACAGAAGTCGTACAGAGAGATACCCTGGCCCCATATCTCAACATAGTAATTGACTATATTTTTAAATTAATGCAAGTTAAATCTGGAATCCTTATCAAAGACTCATATACAGATGCACCTTGAAGACCTGGACTTTACAGATGATATAGTCCTCATTGACTCCAACATTACAGATGCCCAAAACCAGTTCAACAGCCTTAGGAGAACTGCAGAAATATTGAATAATATTTCTGCGGTTCTCCTAAGGCTGTTGATTTTGATTTATATAAAACATCAGATAGAGGGGAAATCTATATAAATCAAAATGATCACCTTGAAGAAGTAGACAACTTTGTATACCTTGGATCACACATCTCAGATTCCTTAACAGACAAGAAAACAGAAAGCACTACAGTTCCACAAGTCTTGATAAAGTAGAAGTCGAGCCTCTCTCAAAGGAGACGAAGATTCGTCTTTAGAAGTGCATCAGCCAGTCTATCTTTCTGTACGGCTCCCAGACCTGGAACATCTCAACAAAAGCAACAACCAATATTATAAATAGCTTTGGAACTACTTGTCTAAGAAATATCCTGGATTACTCCTGGGAAGATCATATTCCCAATTCTACTATATTAGATGATCCTTTCTAAAATAGTAGAAATATCAGCAAGATCCTTTAGTCAGCACTGTTCAAAGAAACCAAATAAAATAGTTAGGCCACCAACTCAGAAATCCACCCTCTGTACTATTTGATGCTCTGGTCCTCTACACACCTACAGATGAAAAAAGAAAAAGAGGAAGACCCCAAACTCCATATTGGAAATACATTAGCAATATTCTCCCCGTTCCTCCCCCCCACCAACTCTCTGCATCAGAGATACGTCAATTAGCATATGATAGAGAAGCCTGGTTTTCCTTCACGTCATAACAACCTCCAAGTCTTATCTTAGTGTACACAGACTACTTATTTGTTTTGATTGATTCCCTATCTATAATTGTAAAATTATAAATAAATGATGATCAGGACGATGATGATATAGGTGCACTAATCGAAATTGGGTATAGAAAAAAAATGATGCACTAATCAGAGGTGCATTAATTGAGGGATTGTTGTATTATGAACTTATAACTTTCACATAAATTTTGGGTGAAAATAAGAGACTATGAAAAGAGGAAAGGAAAGAGGCATGAACTGCATTCTTAGCAGTCAATAAAAAAGATCAAATCAATAAAACAGGATATATATATACTTCTGCTATTTAGGAATAATTTTTAACGAAGAGGAAAACTACAAGGAGAATGCTGAAAGCAATGTCTCAATTGTGATACTCCCCATTCAAAAGGCTTATATCACAGAAATAAAAAAATCAAAACAGTTCACATTTTACTTATTTTCATGTTCTATATCTCAAGATAGCCTCCATCCCATTCTATATATATTTTCTAACATGTTAGAAGTTTTTCCCGAGTAGTCAGAGTTGTTTTCAGAACCATTTTCTCACATATGTCATGGTACTTACTTTAAAAACGACCTATTTGGATTTTCAAAGTAAATAACCTTGATGTGACTTTATTTTCAAATCAGGAAATTACCAGAAAACCAAGTCCAGTAACAGGCAGGACATTTCCACAACATCAAATCCCATTTTATTTGCTAAAATTCACCTTATTTACCTTCATACAGATTCTGGTCGAACGATACTTATCCTATGCACAATTTCAGCATCTCAGCTTTCTGTTTATGAAAATCAGCAGTTGTGGTTTTTGGCTACCCACTTTAGAAATGGTGATTAACATGTTCACACTGGTCAGTGTTCAAATGTGTGACTGCCACTCATGGGAATTCTCTTTACTGTATATGTACCTTCCATGTCAGGAAGTTGCATTTTCCCAAAGTTGACATAGCATGCTAGTTGAAACTTTTTTTGATAGAATTTTACTTATAAAATTAGCTTCTTGTCATGTAACAAATTGTCTTTGTAGCCAGTATAAATTGGAGGAATGTGATGCTCTCAAATCAGTGCAACTGTGTACAGGATTTAAAAGGGATCTGGCAGAGTTTGAAAGAGGCATTGCAATAGGATGGCATGTTGCAGGTCTATTTGGTAAACTGCTGACAAATTGGATCATCTGAGGTCACCAATCAGTGAAACCATACTAAGATGGAAGTACAGGGGAGTCTACTGCAAGTGCTACCTGCAGTGGATGACCTACCACACTCACCGAACATGACTGTAGGTGCTATGAAGAATAATATGTAAAATGTCCCATTCATAAGCTGATGCACTGAATGCAGAGTTCTGGGCATCAACTGGAAGAACACAAATCTGTACAAAAATATTCAGAACCAAGGTTATGAATGTTCACAACATGAGGTTTCCATGGTAGAACCACAATATTCAAGTTCTACATATTACTTATCTACACAAAAACACAAGGCACAAGTAATAATATTTATTTGTTTAGATGGACAGATACTTTGGTCTGAAAGTTACAGACCAAACAACTCAATTGTCAGTGGCACTGACAGTTGAGTTGATTACAAGGTAGAATGTAAACAATGGATTATTTTGAAATAGAAAGAGTCGCATATTATACTTACAACAGTGTAACGTTATAACTGAGGAAACATAGGTTAATCGTAACTGTAAAAAGAAGGAAAAAAAAGGATGTTCATCGTTAAACTATATTTGGTCACTCAATTAGATAATTTAAACTGAAATATATTGATATTTAATTGACCAGTGATTTATAAACATACAAAAGCCAACAGAGCTGTCCAGCTTCTTTAGGGCTTATAACAGTAAGAGAAAACTCAAAGTGGCTAGTACACAGAAAATGGAGTAACAGTATCGTACATTACACGCATGGAGCATGTTGTATTAGTCACTGTTTTGTGAGCAGGTTCTGTAGTTATGAGCGAAATGAAATTCTGGCAAACTGAGCAATCTTATTAAGGTTTTCCATATATCAGCTATTATCATTCCCTGGTTTCTGTTAAGATTTTCTCAATAATGGAGGACTATTACGGCTTCCTTGAAGTTTCTACAATGGAAGTCTTCTTCTAGATAAGGCATGGAGCTCCTGTCCCACTCAATGGTGTGGTTTGTCATCACGAAATGATGGGCTAGACCTGAATTGCCTATTATGTTATTAACATCACCTATATGTTCTTTATTTCGGATTTCGAGGCGTCAAATATCTGCCCAATATAGTTTAGGCCACAAGAGCATGGATGTTGTATACACTCCAGCGTGTTTGAAGAAAGCATTAACATCTTTTGGCAATCTTAACACATGGCGGACAGTCTTTACAGGTTTGAACGCAACTCTGTTTGAACAAAGGCCTAAGAAGATTTGCGATCTTTTTCGACACTGTATCTGCATAAGGAATAACTATTGAAGATCTGTATTGAGTAGTGGTAGGTTGTTGTGGGGGATTGCTATGAAGAATTCTATTGATTAAATTCTCTGGATAGCCATTGGATATTAATGTATCTGATATTGGAGTAAGTTCACCATAGAGTTCTTTTTCTTCTAAGAAGATGTTGATGGCTCCATTTTTGAGCATATGTATTTTGCATTTTGCTGAGCTTCTGGGAAATCTTTCAAATCAACTCACCATATTGTGAGTTGATTTGAAATGAAGGCAGAGTCCCGTCTGTTGGTTTGATTTCTCCATCTGCTAGTTCCTTGATTAGGGTGTCCAGAAATAGTAGTTGATTATCATTTTCCAGTTCCAAAGTGAATTGTATTTTTTGATGGAAAGCATTAATTTTTGTTAAAAAGTCCAAAAGATCTGTTTTCGTGTCCCTCCAAATTATGAAGACATCATCTATATACCTCCACCATACTAAAGGTTTTGGGTCTAATTTTGAAAGGATGTCTATTTCTAGCTTTTCCATGAACAGATCTGCACAGGGCAGTGAGAGGGGACTGTCCATAGCTAAGCCATTTAGTTGTTCATATTGTGACATTCCATTTAAAATAATTAGATTTGAGGCAATGACGAAAAAGGCGAGCCGTATCTTCTGGAAAGAGATTGTATAGGATACTGATAACTTCTTCTACTAAGATGTTGGTGAATAAAGACACCATGTCCAAGTTAGCGAGAATGTCTGTCTTTAAGATTGGGATACTTTTTAATTTTTCAATAAAGTGCTTTGAATTCTTAATGTAAGTGTCTGATTTTCTGATATGTCCTTTTAGGAGGTAAGAGAGGTGTTTGGACAATAAATATGTAGGAGAATTTCTTCTGTCAATGTTCGGGCATAGCAGAACACCACTTTTGTGTACTTTCAGGGCACCATACAGTCGTGGCGTCAATGGGTGTAGTGACCTCAGATTCCATTGTAAGTCTTTGGACCAACTAGTCATGTTCCGTAATAGGTTATCAGTGTCCTTGTGGTTTTTCCATGTTCGGCCTGACCCTAATCTGTGATATGTTGATGAATCTGAAGTAACTCTGAATCTTGGCTATGTAATCCCTCACGTTTAAAAATGACTGTGGCATTACCTCTCTCACAGATTTTAAGATTGTTATTTGTTTGTCCGTTTTCAAGTTTGAGAGAGTCTTATTTCTTGAGGTGTTATGTTTAGTTTTGGAGGTCTTGAAGTTGAAAGGATAATACCACTTTATAATCTAAGATCATTTGCCATTGATTCTGGAAAGGATGAGAGTGCTTTCTCTATGTAACTGATGATGTCAATCTTAGGAATATAATCTGGGGCGATGGCAAAATTAAATCTTTTCTCAAGTATGTCGGTTTCTAACCAACATCCCAGTAGAAGCAGTTATCAGTATCCTATACAATCTCTTTCCGGAAGATATGGCTCACCTTTTTCGTCATTGCCTCAAATCTAATTATTTTAAATGGAATGACACGATATATGAACAACTAAATGGTTTAGCTATGGACAGTCCCCTCTCACTGCCCTGTGCAGATCTGTTCATGGAAAAGCTAGAAACGGACATCCTTTCAAAATTAGACCAACACCTTTAGTATGGTGAAGGTTTGTAGATGATGTCTTCATAATTTGGCTGGACACAAAAACATCTCTTTTGGACTTTTTCACAAAAATTAATGCTTTCCATCAAAAAATACAATTCACTTTGGAACTGGAAAAAGATAATCAACTACCATTTCTGGATACCCTAATCAAGAAACTAGCAGACGGAGAAATCAAACTAACAGTCTACCGCAAACCAACACACACACAGGACGCTACCGTCTCAAATCAACTCACCATATTTCCCAGAGGCTAAGCATAATACATATGATCAAAAATAGAGCCACCAACATCTTCTCAGAAGAAAAAGAATTCTATGATGAACTTACTCAAATATCAGAGACATTAATATACAATGGCTATCCAAAGAATTTAATCAATAGGATTCTTCATAGCAATCCCCCACAACAACAACCTACCACCACTCAATACAGATCTTCAATAGTTATTCCTTATGCAGATACAGTGTTGAAAAAGATCGCAAACCTTTTTAAGCCTTTCAACATCAGAGTTGCGTTCATACTGTAAAGACTGCCTGCGTTTTAAGATTGACAAAAGATGTTAATGCTTTCTTCAAACACGCTGGAGTGTACAACATCCCATGCTCTTGTGGCCTAAACTATGTAGAAAAAATGTCAAGAAGCCTTGGAAAAAAAAAAAAAAAAAAAAAAAAAAAAAAACATATAGGTGATATCAATAACAACAGAACATACAATTCATGTCTAGCCCATCATTTTGCGATGACAAACCACACAACTGAGTGGGATAGAAGCTCCATGCCTTATCTAGAAGAAGACTACAGTTGTAGAAACTTCAAGGAAGCCGTAGTAGTCCTCCGTTATGGAGAAAATCTTAACAGAAACCAGGGAATGATAATAGCTGACATATGGAAAGCCTGAATAAGATCGCTCAGTTTGCCAGAATGTCATTTTGCTCATAACTACAGAACGTACTCACACAACAGTGACTAATACAACATGCTCTATGGTGGAATGTTATGCGTCTGTTTCAATCTATATGATAGTGTTACTCCATTTTCTTTGTACTAGCCACTTTCTCTTACCGTTATAAGCCCTGAAGAAGCCAAATAGCTCCATTGGCTAAACTTGTTGGCTTTGTATGTTTATAAATCACTGGTAAATTAAAAAAAAAGGATGTGTTATTCTAACCAGACTTTCCAATATTTTAGATAAAGATAAGCAGTCATTCCTATTCAAGTTCTGGCAGTGAAGCAAGGTCTCCACTCTCTCTTTCAACAAATGCTCAAATTTGTACTGACAACGATGTAGAAGGCATGTTTTAGACCAAAGAATATTGTAGTCTGTGTATATTCCATGTTGAGCCACAAGCCAGATTCATCAGATTTCCTGTGGTACGATTATACGATTAATATTCTTGTATTCTCTTTTCTATTGAGCATCCAGTTTGTTCAAAGCAGGATGGATTGCAGTCACAAGTCAATAAATGGCTTTCTCTATTCACTATTTGTTCGACTCCTGATCAATTACAGAAAGAACTGTTAAATATCAAATGATATATGAAATTAATTGATTTCTTAAAAAGGACTACACAAAATCTATTTTACTCAGATAAACCTAACCTAAATATCACTAAAACAGTATGTCAAGTTCAAAGCCCACACACTTCAGGCATTTTAATTTCCAGTAATTGTAAAAATACAATTTAGTGGCTATTTTTATCTCTCCCTGGTGTATACCAAGTTCCTTGTGACTGCCATTTATCCTACTTCAGACAAATTGGATGCTCAATAGAAAACAGAATACAAAAACATCAATCATATACTTTCCTGATATGATAAATCTGGCTCGGCTCGGCATGGAACAGATAAGGACCACGATACTCTTTTGTCTGAAATGCACCAACTACAGCAGTGTCAGTACAAATCTGAGTATTTGTTTAAAGAAGGTGTGGAAGCCTTGATTCCTTCCCAGAAGTGAATCGGAATGACTGCCTATCTTTATCTAAAATATAGGAGTGTCTTATTAGTATAACTCATCATTATTTTTTATTTTTTTGTACACTTATGATTAACCTATGTTTCTTCAGTTATAACATTACTCTATTATAAGTGTAACACCACACAGCTCTTGCTGTTTGAAACAATCCATTGTTTATGTAGTACCTTGTAATCAACTGTCACTACCACCAAAGATGGTCTGTAAGTTTCAGATCAGAATATCTGGCCTTCTATACAAACAAACAGTATTACTTAGGCCTTATGTTTTTGTAAATAAGTTATATTACTTATTCACAACTGACCATTATAAATAAGTAATACAACAATAGCACAAGTTTCTCTAAAAGAACAAATCCAAGCCCCACATTACCTGAACCAGCATGTGGCATCATCTTAAGTGGTGCAAAGATCATTTATAGTGGTATGTGGAATCTTGGAAAGCTGTTATGGAGTGACGAATCATGCTGCATCCTCTACAGATGCCTGGTGGCTGTCTCTTAGCAATCCCAACTATGAAATTCGGAGGTGGTAGTGATTTGATGGTATGGTTCTTTTTTTTCTAGCTTAGCCAAGGATCTCTGTTTGTGGTGCCATGAACAATAAACTCCAAGATGTATTTAACAGTCTTTATGAAATGCATCCTACCTTGTGGCGTTTCTAAGGAACTGAGTATTGTCCCTTTCACCAAGACAATGAACTGTGTCATAAAATCTGTTGTTGTAACTGCATGGTCTGTGGACATGAATATCACCACACTTGACTAGCCTCTATAGAACACTTGTTACCTATCAGAATTACAACTTCTTATGATTTTTTTCTTTTATGTTTTTCAATTGCTTACATTATATTTTTAATTTTTGCTCTGGGAAAATTTGACATCATAACCGGTTCATCAATAGCATGTTTTACGATAGAGTCATCATACCAAATAGCATTCTTCTTTTTACAATCAGTTTTACTTACCTGATTTTTCTTATTACACACTAACTTACCTGAATTTCTGTAATTCCCTCAATGCCACTCGACTTTCTGAAAGTCCCTCATCGTCTATCTAATAACCTGCATTAACTTAGTGATTTTGGAGGTTAAATTATTTTCAATTTCATCTTCAACATAGTCTTTAGTTGGAGAAAATCTTCTTGTTCACTACTTCACTGTTCTTGTTAGCATTCCATTTCTTCTGCATTTTTGGCTGTATTAATATTACAATATCACAATAAAAATAGTTATAAACATACTAAATGCTATAATAACAAGAAAATCTACTCAAGTATGCTATAAAACACTAATTTTCTATGGAAAAAAACAACAACACAGATAAAAATCACCAATTTTACTCTTCTTCTTCTTCTTCCTAACATAGATTTTAGGCTAGGTGGCCTGTTCCAGTCTCATGCCATCTCTTTCTTGGTCTTCGGAAACTTCTTTTTACACTTATTTTATATATTTATAATATTTTTGGTAGTCTGCTGTTGTCCATTTGATTTAAATGTTCGAACCACTTTTTTTATACTGTCTTATGTAGTAACTGCTTTTATATTCAAGGATTTTAAAATTTCTTCATTTGTTTTATGGACCCACTTGGTATATCCAGCTGTTTTTCTGAGAAATTTCATTTCTGCCTGTTTGAATTCGTTTTACATCTTTCCTTTTTATGGTCAATGTTTTGCTTCCATATTGTAGAGTTGTTTAGACAAGACATTATATAGTCTGATTCTAGTGTGTTTTTGTACTATGGATGGCTTAAATATATTATTATTATTATGCCACTCACTTTAACAAAATTTGATATTTTAGTGTCTATGTCTTTTTCCTATGATGAATCACATCCCAAGTATTTGATAGTATTTACTTGTTCTAATATTTTATTTTATCTATCACTATTTTTCTTCTTATTGGGTTTTCTCCTTTTAATTTTATTTTTTCTTTAGATATTATCATATTATATTGTTTTAAGATATCATTTAATGATCTTTGTAAATCATCTTCTGATGTAGCTAATACTATTTGATCATCTGCAAATAGTAGTGGATCTATCTTCATTTGTGGGGTTATTTGTATACCAAATGGGTTATACTGTTTCCAGATTGTTATAATTTTATTTTCACATATATTGCAAAATAGAGGTGAGAGGGGTACATCCTAGTTATACTCCTCTTGATATATCTTTCCATTCTGAGAAGTGTTCTAATTTAACTGCTATTTGATTTTCTGTATATATTTCTTGAATGGATTGTAAAAGTTAGGTTGGTTTATTTAAATCAGTTAATATCTTCAACAATTTTTGTCTACTAATTTTGTCAAAGGCTTTTTCATAATCAATAAAGGCCACGTGTGTTTCTTTTTGAATTTCTCTTCACTTTTCTATTAATAATTTTAGAGTAAAAACTGGATCTATGCAGGATTGGCCTTTTTGAAAACCCGTTTTGTTCTTCTGGAAGTTTGTCCTCTACAATACTGTTTAGCTTCTCTTAATATTCCTACATATATTTCATATTCCTGTATTTAGCAGACTAATTCTCCTATAGTTATTGGAATCATTTTTATTTCATTTTTTATAGATTTGGATAACAAGTGCTTTTTTTCCAAGAGTAAGGAGTTTTTCCACACATCCAAACCATATTAAAAATTTTCCGAAGTCTTTCATTAAATTTTTCACTTGCATTTTTTGTATAGTTCTATATTCATAATGCCTTCTCCTGGTGTTTTCCTACTTTTCATTTTCTTTATTGTATTTTTGAGTTCTAACATTGGGATATTATCTGTTAGGTTATTCTATGTTTTATAAAATTTTATTTCATTGTTCTCATTTGTCCAGAGATTTTGGAAATAGGTCACCAATTTGTCCAAATCTATTGTTTATATTTTTATCTTTTCTTTTATTTCTTTATTCGTGTATTTTATTACTTTATAGGTTTTGGGTTGTGGCTTAACATGTTCACTGCCATGCTCCTCAGGCATAGTTTGTTCCCGCACGCCAAGTGCTTTCGCGTCTTCAAGGTCACTAATGAGTAATCTCGTAGCCAGCTTATCAGACAGAATTTTGTTTCATATGCCAACTACAAGTAATCTGGTATCACTCCCACCTATATATTACATATGCTGATGATTGTGTTTATTGTGTCTAGTCTCTAAAAACCTTCAGTTTCATCATGACCAGTAAAAGAAAACTTACTGATAAAGAATTAGAAGCTTATGATAATAATAGCAACGATGAATTTAATGAATTCATTATTGCAAATAGAAGGATAAGAGGGAAGTTCTTTCCATTTCAAATATGCACAAATTTGAAATGGTTGAAGCGAAAAATCGAAATGGTAAAATTCAATGAAAACCAAATATCGTTAGGAACTATAATTTGGGTATGTCAGGCATCGATCTTTCTGATCAAATGTTTTCTTACTATTTTGCCTTACGAAACACAATTAGATGGCCAAAGAAATTGCAAATACACCTTTTTGACATATGCATTCAAAATACACATAAATTTTATAATATAATTACTGGAAACGCAATGACTGTGTTAAAATTTAGAGATCAATTTATCTCAGTTTTTGTTGGAATGGATGAGCTTACAGCATCACAGAATATCAGCAGGATTCAGGATCTTCATTATTTGGAAATTTTACCATCTACAGAAAAAAAGAATTGCTGACAAAGCCATGCCGAGTATGTACACGAAACAAACAACGATGCGAAACATGTTATTATTGTCCTGTTTGCCAGGAAAAACCACCATTGTGGTGGAAAATTGTTTTAAAGTGTATCATTCGTAATTTGAATAAATTGTTTTTTATTTTATTGATTTCATTTGATTATTTTTATTACTTTTAATTTGATTTACAAATTGCAGGTTAACTCTTGCTTAGCATAGGAGGTTGGTAATCGACATACGAGTATATTCGTAGTTGGCTTCTGAGGCACATATATAATATACTATATTTTAGCTGAAATTATTTCCCTTCTACCAAGCCCCCAGACGTGCTCTCCGCTTTATTCACAAGCGAAGGGTCCAAATTAAGGTACATATACTAACAGTTAACTCGTGCTTGGTATAGGAGGTCTGTAATCGACATACGAGTATATTCGTAGTTGGATTGTGAGGCTCGTATACCAACCACGAGTATACTTGTAGTAGGTAGTGAACGTTTTGGTGAATTTCATACAATTCAAATCTTTTTTTGACAGATTGTAGAGCAGTATCTAAAATTACAAAAAAGAAATTTATCCTTAAATTATCTTTGTTATCACCTATGTGTGATTCATCAGGTGTCTCATAATCAAAAAATACTTTTCTTCGACCTACTCGACTTTCTTTAAATTTAATTTCTATTTCTAATAGATTTGACAGTTCTTTAGCAATCTCAAAACAGCTATCAAATCCTGATATTCTCTGCTCTTCAAAGTACTGCACTAATGCTTTAATATGCTTAGTTGCTATGTCTGTGGGAATTTTTGCATTTTGTAATACTTTACTTACTAAATTCACTTTTGACAAAAGCTCATACCAGATTACAAGGCTTAGTATAAACTCAAATGAATCTATTTGTTCATATATTGAAACCACTTCTACTTTGATAGTATTATCTGATGCAGTTTTAAATAATTCTTTTAGTGCATTTAAAAATTCTGGAAATTTAAAACATACAGCTCTAACCGGTTCTATTCTACATTCCCATCTTGTATCACATAACGGTTTTGGAGTTAATTGTTTAACAAATTTCTTTAATATGTCCCAACGTGAAGTTGAGGCAGAAAATAATGTATATATTTTTTGTATAACATTAAAAAAATTTATTGCTATAATTGATGATTTTGCAACATCCCCTAAAATCAAATTTAAATTATGAGAGGCGCAAGGAGTATAAAATGCCTTTTCGTTTTCATCTAAAATGTAAGCACAGACTCCCTTATATACTCCTTTCATATTTGCTTCGTTATCATACCTTTGCCCTCTACAATCTGACAATTTAAGATTTAATTTATTCAAAAGTGATTTTATATTTTCATATATATCTTTACCAGTAGTGTCGTTAGTTGTTACAAACATCAAAAAGTGTTCACGAATTTCAATATCTGCTTCAAATATATGTAAAACTCTAAAAATTACTGAAATTTGCTCCTGATGACTAACATCAGGAGTACAATCAAGAATTATTGAATAGTACCTTGCCTATTGTATCATATTTACAATATTTTGTTCAATTTTGCTTCCCGTATCAACAATTAATTCATTTTGCACAATGGGTGATAGATACGAATTTTGTTTCTTACCTATAATTTTTTTCACCTAATATTGCATTAAATGATTTATAAAAGTGGATCAAATTTTGCAATTAATTTTATGATTTTCCAAAAAATATTACCATTATGGGCTGTGTACAAAGTATCAAAATTACCTCTAAAAGCTAAATTATGTTTGAATAAATAAAGAATTGCTGCTACTATTCGTCTTAAAACATTTCTTAACCATTCTGCTTCAGATTTTATGACATTTTGATTTGTCTGATCAATTGTATTGTGATTCTTTAAATTACATTCCATTTGTGTCCATGAATACATGCATTTCATGTGCACTGGATTTCGTTCGTGAGACTTTAATCTTTCACTTACATCTCGCCAGTCAGAAAAGCCATCATTAGATAAAAAATTATCATCAGAAGAAAATAATTTGCAACAAAAACAAAAAACAGTTGGAAGAGTTTGAATATATGAGCCATCTTCTGTTTTGCTTCTCTCCGTTTGCAATTGTCCTGACATAGTGAGCTCTGGAAACACCTCTTGTTGTCATCTTTTGGAAAATCATTTTTAGTCGGAGGAGACGGTGGACCACTTCGTACAATTTGTGTTAGTGTTGTGTTGTTCAAAATTTTGGGCCATGTTGCTGGATCATCAATAGTAAATAGTTCACCTTCCTCTGGTGTCTCAGTTTTTAGGTTCTTCAATACTCATTGTTTGACCAAACACGTCATGTTCTCCGCTTCGTTTGAGTATTTCAGAACTCTTATTATTAATTAATGTTGAAGCTGAAGAACTGTTTGTAGTTATTTCAGAACTCCCGTTATCAATTGATATATCTGAACAAATATATGAGTTCAACTTCATAAATTTTAACAGTGAATTTCTTTGACGTTCCTCAGCCACTTCTTTTTCTTGTTTTTGCTTTCGTTTTTCATGCCCACTTGGGTATTTTTTTCCATAATAATCTCTCTCATGACTAGTCATACTCTAGAATTAAATACGATAGATTTAATTCTTCTTCTTCTCTCTTCCATCATCTATGTGGATGATGATGAGGCTGAATGAACTCGTTTCACTTCTGTCTGTCCTGGGAGAGTCCAAACAATTCTGTCCAGTTTGGTGGCACTTGTTGTGATTTGGTTTTGAGATCCTCTTTTATTATGTCAGTTATACTGTTTTATCGTTTATCGATATTTTGTTTATAATTATCATTTATTTTGTTAATTATAAAATAAGTTAATAAATTAAAACAAAATTACTTACCTGATAAAAAAAATATCTAAAATAGATAACATTAGAAAATAAATAAATCTAATATAGATTGAAAACTGCTACTGAAGAAAAATTCTGATGTCAGAGAACCTAACGGCAGTTTACAAAATATATTTTTAAAGATGTTTTGCAAGTAATGTCACATAAAAAAAATTGTCATGACAGTACGTGTATATACTTACTTGTTCATAAAATCATAAACTAAAATCAAAAAAACTCCTTAAAATTATTAAAAACACCTGTTTTAAAATGCACTTTTCCCTATTTAACACTATGTTGTACGATATTGTTATATATCTTAGTTTCAAAGAGTAGTTTCAAATACTACCGCTCTAGCACTACGATCTTATTTCGCTTACTATAATAACAATAGTTGGTTGTAAAATTTACATATATTTTTCTATATAATAATATTTTTTATATAATAATTACAATATTAATTTATATAATTAAAAAAATTAATTGATTTTCTTTTATTAATTTTTTGTGCTTTGCAAGGACATGTGCTACCGCATAGTTCACACACCCATGAGTATGACCTTATATCTATTAACACTCCAAGATCCCTAGTCATCAGTTTCTTCTAGCCAAATCCAACATATAATACGATATTGGATATCTAATCATGCTGAAGTGAATGACTTTACATTTACTGACATCCATTTTCCCATGCCCATAATTCCGGCCTATTCAAAGCATTCTGCAAAGACTGCATATCAGCAGCAGTCCTGATTACCTTACCTATCTTTGTATCATCAGCAAATAACTGTATGGTGCTTGTCAAATCCTTCCCAATATCATTAATGTACAGATTGAATAACAGTGGACCAAGCACTGATCCTTGTGGTACACCACTTTTTACCTTAAATCTTTAAGACTCGGATCCCCCCCATATACCAGTTTTTGATATCTGCAGCCATCCTCTTATCCATGTTAATATTGTATAACCCAAACCCATTTTCTCCAATTTATGCAGCAGTCTGCCATGCTGTATTCTGTCAAAAGCCTTAGCAAAATCCAAAAGTATCATAGTGTATCCATTCCCCTTGTCTAGTTCAATGGTAACACTGTTATAGAATATGAGCAAGTTGCTAAAACATGATCTTCCTTTAGTAAACCCATGTTGTTCATTGCAAAGTAGAGATTCACTGTCAATCCATTTCTGAATGCAGGGCCCTAACCAATTTTTCCAAAATCTTCACCACCACTCCTGAGATACCAATTGGTCGATAGTTGGATACATCAGTCTTTGCACCCTTGTGCAATGGAATTCCATACATTCCTTCCATTCCTGTGGAATCTTCCCTGTTCTGAGACTCATATTAAACATCCTGGTCAAAGGAATGGCTAGTTCAGCTGAACACTCTTTTAACACATGTGCTGATATTCCATCAGTCCCTATTGCTGAATTGTTATTCAGTTTGTGCAACAGCTCTAATACCTCAGCCTCACACACCTGCATTTTTTCATCTAGTGAAGAGGTAACAGTGAGCCCAATTACCTCCTCACCAGGTTGATAGCTTTTAATGAAATGGGCACTCATTAACTGAACAACCTCTTCTGCATCTGTAATCCTCATGCCATCTGGATTTAGAAGAGTTATTCTTTCATATTCATTCTTTCTTTTACTTGCAGCATATCAATAGAATTCTTGTGGGTTGTCTTTAGCATGCAGAGCAAGTTTCTTTTCATAATCAGACTTTGCTTTCTGTACAACAGTTGTGACTATTCTAGCCTGCTACTTATCTTCGACCTTATTTTAAAGTCTGCACACAGCAGCCGGTGTTGCTGCGCCACTTGATCTGTTGGGATTACCTTACAATTTGTCACTTCCTTAAGAGGTTTTCTTCTAGTCAAAATGTAGTCAATCTGTGAACTGTTGTCACCACTTCTAAATGTTATCCAATGTTCTTCCCTCTTTCAGAAAAATGAGTTCACAATTGCCAGAAGCAAATATTAATGTGAAGTCCACAATCCTCTCTCCTTCCTTGTTCTTCATTCCCACTCCATGGCTGCCATGCACCCTTTCACAGTCCCTATTATGTGTCCGTTCAAGTTTCCTCCAACAATCCTGATCTTGTTTTCTTCCAGTTCCCTCATTTCTTCATCTGGCACATTCCAGAACTCATCTTTCTCCTCTGCCGTACAGTCAACTTGCAGGGCATATACACATAAGACGACCACTTGCTCTTCTCCAAGACCCAGTTTTATTCACATGATCTGGTGTTCCTTCTACCCACTTCCAGTACTTCGCCCTTCATTCTGCCACACACCACAATTCCAACACCATTTCTTCCCTCTTTATTCACTCCAGAGTAGAACAATTTATACCCATCTCCCAATTCCTTCACCTTCTCTCCTGCACACATAAAATGTCCAACTTCCTCTTCCTCATCATGTCTGCCACCTCTCTTCCCCCTTCCAGTCATGCTTCCAACATTCAATGCTCCCATTCGCAACATTCTCTCAACCTGCTGTGCTCGCTTCTTTAACCACATCCGCCCTTGATGCAGTAGTTGTCCACTTCTCACAGCTGTAGGGCAATGTAGTAAGGGATACACCCTAGCCCTTGTATCACTTTCTTTTGACTCATTTGATCATAGCAGTGAAGTTTTGCGACCAGATGCCCTTCCTGACGTCAACCATTGCCATTTATCCAGGCTTGGAACTGGCACCTATTGGGGCTAACTTGTCCCCTTCGGTGGCTGCATAAATGACATAGCAAAATAGAAAAGATTCACCCCTAGCCCTGTAAAAACGCTGTTTATAAAAAAACAAAAACTTTTTGCATGTAAAATGATGGTGTAATTTTACACAAGTGCTAAATTACACCGACCTCACATTATAAACTGAAACCCAAATATGTAGTTTAATAACTTTGGGATCATATTCATATGGGTGCAAAAGTTATGTTATGCATTTTTTAAGGGCTCCCTCTAAAGAAAACACAGGAGGTTATATGAACGTGGCACTTAGTATTTTGATCAAAGGTGGTGTATGGAACTGAACCCATATTGGAACATGTATGATGCACAAATAACCATCAGACTTAAAGAGAGATATCAATATATCTCTCTTTAAGTCTCTTTCTATTCATATATCTCTGATAGAGACATATGAATAGAAATATATTCATTAGAGACAAATGAATTACCGCTACTTTGCAATTGTGATATTATGTGTATCCAATAAGTCGCTGTGGGACTTAAATTGTTTCATCTTATAATCTGTAGGCATGCATGCTTGCATTTATGATAGACATAATTTGAAATAATAATAAAAAATATGAGTAGAGATTTTATACAAAATATAAGTTGCTACTTACTAATAAACAGCATTTGTATATGCTGGTAGCTTTGTGTAGTGAATATGGAACTAACTCTATATACTGAACCTCCCCCCAACAGATGAAATACTATACAAATATAAGCAAAACAAAATAGAAGTTTTAATTTAGAACTGAATACACAGTTGACCCTTGAACATTAAGGTTTAAACTGCGTGGATCCTCCTATAAGTTTTTTTTTTTTTTTTTCCCTTAATAAATATATTGGAAAATTTTTTACAGATTTCAACAATTCCAAAAAAAACTCAGAGACAAACTGCATAGCTTAGACACATGGGTGTCTGCAGAAATTTTTCCAGGATAGGGAGGGTAAAGCTTGGAGACAAATAATTACATCAATAAATTTTTTTTTCCCTACAAGTAGATCTGGGGGGAGGCATATATATATATATATATATATATATATATATATATATATATATATTGATAGATAAATTCAGTTATTGAAGTGTTCATTTTTGTTTATATTGAACTAATGTTTTGCTCTAATACAGTAGTTGTCTCCATAAATTTCCATAATGTAAACAAAATTTATCTAATTAATCATAACAGACTTCTTTTCTTACCTCACTAACTGACTGAAAATTAACTTTTTCTTCCTCTGGTCTCTGCAGCTCTTCCTCCTCCTGTCTTTTTTCCATATCTTCCCTGGAATCTTCTTTTGTCTTATGTTCCTCTTCTTTTACTTCTTCCATGTGATGTTCCTTATCTAGAGTTCCATACTCTTCTTCATGTTGAGTTTGACTTCCTTTAACTTTGCTTTTTCTTCCTATAAAGTATAAACAAGAAAATGTACTTCATTAAATGAATACTGTTCATGGATACATATGTTCATCTGAATAATTATTATTATACCTCTAGGGAATCAAGGACATATCAAGAGAGGCTATACATCACTCACACCAGCTATCATACTCTTTCTTAAACTCATTCACACTAGATACACTTACTGCTTTGACAGGCAAACTTTTCCACTCACTCACGGTTCAATGAGAGTAAAATCTAGCTCTTAACTGCACAAACCTAACTTCCGTGGATTTACTCTTGTCCTCTAACCACCTTCCATGCAATAAAAAATATTATCAATCAATATCCTATAATACCCTTGCAAAATTTTATAGACCTCTATCACATCACTCCTCTTTCATCTATCTAAGAGTGCCTGCAGTCCACATAGTCTCAGTCTATTCTCATAATCTACATTTCATAATCCCACTCTCATCTTTGTAACTCTTCTTTGAAACTTTCCTTTGAAACCCAGGAGATCAAACCTGTGTACGTAGTCCAGATGCAGTCATGTCAAGGCCTCGTAAAGAGGTAAAATGACTTCCATATCCTTATATGTCAATATTTGTTTCAACATCACAATTATCATTTGAGTTGTATTTGCAATTTTAGTAACGTGAACTTTGAACTTCAGCATAACTCCAAGATCTCTAGCCTCATCAGTTACTCCAAGTATAATCTCATCAATGTAATATGCTGTTGGATATCACCTCACACCAAAGTGAATAACTTTACATTTACTAGCATTGAATTAACAATCATCATTACAATAATTAAATGGATTATTATTCAATGAATTTTAACTAGAAAGTAATAACAAATTAAAGATAGACAAATATTATTACAGCAATAGAAATGAAACAACATCCCCATTGTGTAGATATATGTGAAGAAAGGACATATTAGAATCCCTATTTTCCTATATTAACTTTGACTTCTTTCTGAGTGGTTTAATACTGGAAGACAGTGACTCTAATGTGTCCCCACCATTGTTGTTTAGCCATTAATTAACGACTCCAATTGCATTGGCATTCCAACAGATGAAACGTTCACAACTTGCTGAAAAAAAGCAACATTTGCCATGTTGTGGTATTTTATTTTTATTATTTATTTTTTGTTTTAGGGGAGGGAGGTGAAAATTCAGAGAATTACCTAATTCTTATCTTAGGTTTGTCCAGGCACAGACGTATCTGATGATAAGATTGTAATTCACTAATTCATATTTCTAATTGCAAGAGAAAATATTACCTAAAACGTATTCTTATACCTCTTGTTAAAATAGCATTTTCTCTAAGACATAAACCTTATTCATGCTTTATATTTTAAAAGTATCACATATACTGTTTAATAAGTAGCAGAACAGACATATAAGCATCGGTTTCAAGCTTTCTCAACTACTAGTTATACAAAAGGGGAACTGCAAGTACAGAAAACTATTTTATTTATTAAGATAGATAAAATATTTTATGGTAATTCCACTAATATTGGTATATTCAGGTAAGTCTCCCAATGTAGTTTGGTTGTTTTGCTGCTTTGTCACAAAACAAAGCAGTTAAGTGTACAACAAAATTTCACCTTTTTTTAATATAATTTTCATAAAATTTTACTATAACCTAAGAATTTTGAATGTCATTTATATTTAAAAGACGAAGGACATTCAAAATTCTTAGATATTATGGCATATCCTTGAAAGTAATTAAAGCAATAGCAGAACTATACCAGAATTCACATGCATGAGTAGTAGTTAATGAAGAAATGACTGAGAGCTTTCCTAATTCCACTGGAGTGTCATAGGGAAACTCCCTGATATCTCTTTATTATTACTCTTTATTATGTTTTTACACCCACATAAAATGAGATGGAATAACTCCTAAAGATCTAGCCAGCCAGATCTTCAGAAGTTATAAACAATTCCTGTTTTACAGATGATGATGTAGAAAGTTTTACTGCTGAGTTGCAAACCATATTATGTTTGAAGAAATTATATTCTTGTTTTAATCCTTGACCCAAGCATAAGCAAAACTCTTTGCATGAAATCTTCATCACTCCTTGGCATGTATATAGAGGCTTTTTGACTTCATGGTTTCAACCTTGACAGAGGTCTCATCAGTGGTTGCAAGATGTAGGAACATAACAAGGCTAAATCAATGCAGAAGTCATATATTTTCTGTCTATATAAAATAGTGAAGATATGTGAAGTAATTAACAGATGATGTGGTAATTGACCAACAACTAATTTATGCAAAAAATCAGCACTGATTAAAGTAAAGTAAAACTAATGTCCTAAAAAGAGACAGAAAGAAATATTAAGTTAAGCAACCCAAACGCTTGAAGAAGTTAAAGATTTTAAGAACTGTGGTTCTTACATTGATATTGCGGAGTGTGGTTAGAAGATAATAAAGGATTGAATGTGTGTAGAAAATGTAGGGAGAATGAGGAATTGAAATGTATTTCGGATCATGAGTGTGATATTTTGTCAAACTTCAGAATGAAGAAAATAGGGATATGACAAGAAACGGCAAGGTTGTACATGAGAATTGCGAGAGTGTGAATATAGAAAGTGTGAATGATAGTATTAATGATTTCTCAGAGAATAAAAAAGATGAGATAGATGCATTGAGTGAGATCGCGTTGTTGAATGGTGCGATAGAAAGGGCAAAACAGCAGCTAGAGTGCATGAACCAGCCAATAATAAAAGGTATGACAGGAAAAATAGACGTATGAATGTGAACATGAACAAAATGAAGGATAGAGTGCTGTATGGAGACTCGTTAGTACGAGCTGTGTTAGTAGAGGATTTGACAAAATCGTACCAACCTGGTGCGACAATAAAGGATGTAACTGAGTCTATTAGAGAGCAAAAGGAAAGGGTGAAAGAAATGATTGTTGTGGCAGGTACGAATAATTTGAAAGGAGATAAAATGGAAATGATAGAAGACCTGAATGAATTGTTTGAGGTAGCAAAAGAAAAGAGTGAGAGAGTTAGAATGATTAGTCTTTTGCCACGGTATGACAGTGAAATGTTTAAATGGAGGGCCATAATTGCAAATGACTTTATGCGTGGGTTATGTATGATGAGTAGTGTGGAATTTGTGGACGTGTGGAGTGAGTTTGATGGGCGAAAGGATCTGCATAAGATGGATGGTTTGCATTTGAATGTAACCATTCAAATGCAAACCATCCATCCATGTAAGAAGACTTGAGAAAGTGTTGCTGAATGTAGTGGATGTGCCAATTCAGGGAAACTAGATTTGTTAAGGGGGGGGGGGAGTAGATATACAGTCCTTACGGAGGCAGTTGAATGTAAGAATGAATATAATATGCCAGAGCAAATAAGGACAACAGATCAGAGTGGGATAGTTAATATAAGGCATCAAGGTAGGGTTGGGGCTAATGGGGGTTTTAAATTCATGTACACTAATACTAGGAGTATTAGGAACAAGAAGGAAGAGTTTTTCGCCATGGTTGGCACTTCCAGACCACAGGTTATTGGTATTAGTGAGATATGGCTGACTGTAGATGATATAGCCAGTGGGATTGAATGTGATGGGTATAGTGTGTTCAGGAATGACAGAGAGAATAAAATGGGGGGAGGAGTATTGCTGATGATAGCTGATGAGCTACAGCCAAGGAGAATAGAAGTTGAATTGCAGGATAGAGAAAAGAGCACATTTGAGGCCATTTGATGTGAGATTGTGGCTAGCAGAACTAAATATACAATTGGGGGCTGCTAAAGACCAGGTGATGGAAAAGATGGTGGTGACAGTATGCACAAGCAAATAAAAGAAATGAGTGGAAGGAGGGTGATTATTATGGGAGATTTCAACTATGGTCGCATTGATTGGAGTGAGGAGAGGACACAGGGGAGGAAGGAATTGGATTTTATGCAGTTATTAAGGGATAACTATCTGCGACAGCATGTAATGGAAAATATTAGGGGTCAGAGAGTGCTTGACCTAGTAATTACATCTGAGGATTTGGCTGTAACAAATATTACCACATTGCCACCAATTGGTGAGAGTGATCAAAGGGTCTTGACTTGGGAGGTGGCTAAAGGTGTAGAATTCTCAATTAAGACAGGGTACATGTGGAATTATCGGGCTGGAAAGTATGACAAGCTTAGGAGTTTGATTGGTTCAGTGCCATGGCATGTACAACTGCAAGGACTAGAAGTTGATAGTGCATGGGAGGTAGTTAAGAAGTGCTTGCATGAAGCAATGGCTGACTGTATAACTAGAGTCCGAATAATAAATCAAGTAGAGGTTACATGGATGAATAACACCATTAAGCTTGAGCTGCAAAAAAAGAAACAACTATAGAGGGAATTTAAGGAGAAAGGTGACCTGCAGGCACATGAATGGTACAAAGTGCAGGCCAGAAGGGTAACAAGTGTGGTAAGAAAAGCAAAAAAAGGATTACGAAAGAACATTGGCCATGTAGGTTAAAGAGAATACTAAACAGTTTTTTAGATATGTAGCCAGTAAAAGGAAAAATGTACATGGCAGAATGATTTTAAAGAATGCCGATGGTAGGGAGGTAACTGAATCAGTTGAGATAGTTGAGTTACTGAGTGAGCACTTTGCAAGAATATATCATCCAGGTGGTGACATTGCAGAAACGAATAAACCAGTAGATTATATGGGAATTGTGGTGAATGAAGTGGAGGTGAGTAGTCTATTGCATAACCTCAATGTCAATACATCTGTGGGATTGG